>NW_013550578.1:151800-153125 GCF_000709125.1 Exophiala aquamarina CBS 119918
CCGACTTTAGCGTAAACCTTAAACCTTAATTTTTTTAAAAAATTAAAAATACGCTAAATTTACTAATATATCTATATATAAAAATTACCTAATTAGGAAATATAATAGTAGCTATAAGTTCTTATAGAATATAGAATAAGCGCTGAGTAGCCCTAGGTTCTCATAGAATATAGAATAAGCGCTAAGTAGCCCTAGGTTCTTATAGAATATAGAATAAGCGCTGAGTAGCCCTAGGCTCCCTAGGCTTCTATAGTAAATTAAGTTACGCTAGGCTACGGGCTAAAATACCGATATCGTTAATCCGTCTATCTATAGATAGAAAGCTATCGATAACCTTCGTATAATACCTAATAGTTTATAAAATCGTATCTAAAGAGCTTCTATAAACTAGGAGCCTCGATTCGTAACGATTATCGCTAGTAGATCGTATTATCGATAGAACGTATAAAGGAGTAGCCTTACTATATCCTCTACCTCGATTAAGCGTATCTCTTTAAGAATTACTTCCTTTCCTAGTTAATCCGTAATTACTAGGAGGTTCGTATACTCTTTACTCTTAGAAAGTCTAGTAATAAAGTCTATTAATATTTCGCGCTATACTCGATCTAGTACGAAAAGTAGCTTAAGAAACTCGGCCTTTCTCTTTCGCTATACCTTTATTCGTCTATAAATATCGTAGTTCTATATAAATCTTCGAATATCTTATAATATATTCGGCTAGAAGAAGTCTTAAGATAGAATTACTATCGTTTCTTCTCGTTCCGAATATCTATTTACTATTAAGTTATAGATTTATTAAATAATACTCGTACGAAGAGGCTTAGAATTCGATATCTATCGCCTTCCTCGAAAGAGGAGCTATCTATTACTATTTACGTTATATTTAGAAATCGAAACTTTTAATCTTAATATCGAGAGAAAAATTCGAGTCCTTTTTCGTATAGCTTCTACTACTTCCTAGTAGGTATCGTTCGCTAGTTCTATCGCTATCTAGAGTTAGTTCGTTACTATCGTTAATTTTCTATTAGACGAGTATCTACTAGAAAATATCGATATCGTATATAGTACTTTCTTTCTTTCTTCTACTATTTCTAGCTTTAAGAGTTAGACTATACGATACTAGAGTCGATCGTCGTCTTCGTTCTCTAGTAAGTCCTATTCGTATCGAAAAAAGGCGTCTACTCGCTCGTTATTCGTTCCTTTAATATACGAGATCTTAAAGTTATACCGAGATAGAATAAGTAACTATCGTATCTAGCGTTTCGTTAGCTTTCGTACGATTATAAAGTATTCGAGATTCTTATAGTTAGATCGAATCTCGAATT
>NW_013550578.1:153575-161914 GCF_000709125.1 Exophiala aquamarina CBS 119918
TCCTAAGGTATATATATACTCTAGTTATCTCTAAGATCTATATAATTACTATCTTCTCTATCTTCTCTATATTACTATATTATCTATATCTTTAATTACTACTATAGCTTCTATTATAGTAATAGTAATATTCGTCTCTATAGATCTTATTATATAGTATACTTCTCTAGAGATATATACTTCTATAGTAATAAGTAACCTTAACAATAAAATTTTACTATATTAACTATATTAACTACTAGTAATACTAGTTATAGTACTAGATTATCTATAGAGATTACTAAAGTTACTAAGGCTCTATTAACTACCTCTCTATATATTAACTCTTAATATCTTAATTATCCTAGTACCTTCGACTATACTATAGGAAGACCTTACCTCTTCTATATTAGTTCGATTAAGTATACTAGTAGTTACTACTAGGCTAGGATTAATTATAGAATTAAACCTAAATAGTTCTAGTTCGTTCGAGTCGAAAAAGTTATATTATTCTAGCTAAGTCCGAAGGTTTACGAATAAGAACTTACTATATACTTCTAGTATATTAAGATCGTTCTTATAGAAGTCCTCTATAAATTCTTTATCTACTATATTATCGTCTATTCGAACGATATAGCTTTTAATTCGTTTAGTTAAGATAGTATAAATTATATTCCTTTTAATTCTACTTTACTAGTACTATAGTATATAGAAACGACGATATCTATCTAGTAAGATATAAGTACTAACCTATATTAAGTAATAATACTTACTTTCGTAGTCTTAATTAGTCTTAATAGTATAGTATCTATCGCTCTTATACTCCTTTAAGTACTACTAAATATATATTACGATATAGTAGATTATTTCTACTTATAGAAGGCTAAATAGATACTTTATTATACTATATCTACCTACTTTCGAGTTTACTTTAATCTAGAAAACCCTTACTATTAGCTTAATAATAGACTAAGATATCTATCTATCTACTAAGTCCGCCTTATACTATATTAGTATACTAATATTTATATCTTAAGTCTACGTACTTCTTAGTTTATACTATCTCGATTTCTATTTCTATATATAAACCTATCGTCTACTAGAAGCTACTATACCTTTTCTTAAGTTTTTTCTCTTAAGTTATCGGTCGAAAAGAATTTTCTTACTTATTTACGAGCGCGCTATATAACCTTAGAGCGATAGTCGCTAATAGAGTCTTTTAACTAGAGAAGGATATTATTAATATAGTATAGTATAGAGTATTCTAAATTAATATACTTCTCTTACCTTAAAATCTTCTAGTCTTCGCTTAATATCTAGATTCTTCGAAATACGATACTTTTTCCTATTTTATTTTACTTTCTCCTACGCTCTTTCTACTAGTTTCTTAGTATACTTATCGTTTATATTAATCTAAGTATCTATCCGACGCTTATTATAGTCCTTCGTTAAGCTATTTATACTATTACTAGAGAGAATAAGTATAGCT
Source organism: Exophiala aquamarina CBS 119918 (assembly GCF_000709125.1). NCBI lineage: Eukaryota > Fungi > Ascomycota > Eurotiomycetes > Chaetothyriales > Herpotrichiellaceae > Exophiala > Exophiala aquamarina. Next base: position 155,044 of record NW_013550578.1, read on the forward strand.
ACGAAGTACTTATATACTTTAATTATCTCGATATACTCTTTTAATAACGCTTTCTTTTAACGTCTTTTAGTATCGTAGAAGATACTAGGTACGTCGCCTACTAAATAATAGTTATCTATACCGATAATATTACTATAATATCTATAGGCCTTTTCTAGGTTCCGTCGTAATCGACTAAGTTCGTCTTCGCGTCTACTTATATTTATATCCTCGAACGTAAAGGAGGTTACTAAACTATTTATTCGTAAGAAAAAGGAAAAGGAATTCTAGAATCCTAAGGTAGTAGCGCTTAAGTATTATTTAAGCGGCGACGAGGCTACTCTTCTTATTATTAGCCTCGCTCGTAACTTTTAGCGCGTTAATATTATTAAATATAATTTAATCTTCGTAAATTAATACTATATAGCGTAACGATTACTAAACTAAACTATTACCGAAGAGTACTTATACTTACTATTATAACTTATAGTATATTAGGCGGTAGTATTAGCCTTAAAGTAAAGTCTTTATCTTTAAACTCCTCCTTAAGCTCCTCGTTATACTACTAGTTATACTACTTATATTCGTCTTTATTATTCTATACTACTTCTATCGGTAGGTCGATCGATAACGATACTAGTCTCCTAGGAAGCTAACTCGCCCTAGTCTATTATTTTCTCGGTATTAGAAAGTCTTTTAATTTATTACTAGTTAACTAATCGTCGATATCTATTTATTTTCTCTAAACTTCGTTAAAGTTAGCTAGAATATTTTTAATTACTCTATAGCTTCGATTTAACGTATAATACGTCGATAGAAGCTTATCGCTATAGCGCGTCGTTAAGGCTTCCTTCTTATACGACGCCGATAAAGTATCCTCTTACCTTAGTCGGTCTCTACTTCGGTCTCTAGCTTAGTCTCTATATTATCTACTTCTAGCTCTACTCGTAGAGTAATTAGTATAACGTTTATATCTCTCTAGTCGTATTAGACTTACTATTTCGAAGTTTTCCTTACTTCTTCTTATACTTATTCCTTTTCGTATTATTATAGACTATACGACTATACCTTAGCTATATATAGTAGTATATTAAGACTTCTACTAGTTAAGTAGCGTAAGAAAATAGTAATATTAACGCGCCTTAGTATTAACCGAAATATAGTACTTAAAGAGAGAAAGGCTAATTATTTTATAATTAGTATACGCGTCTACTAAGAGTCGACGCCTTAACTAGTCGAACTAAATATAGTTATTCTAGGCCTAATCTAGCGCGATATATCTAGATATAGCCTTAGTTAAGTTAAATTTATATTATTAATCTCGACTCTATCTACGACTCTCTTATAGCCTACTATTTATTTAATAGGTACTCTATATCTACTAAATCTACGCCTTATCTATACGTACGTCTATTTATATTTTCTACTTCGATTTCTATTATATCTTAAACTTAAGACGACGTTCTCCCTAGTTATATATATTCTATACCGTCGCTCGCTAGATCTACTAACTCGATATATATATCTTATTAATATTCGTATATTTATAGAAGATAACGTCCTTATCGGGCGTATATACGATATCTTTCGTTAGAGAGTTTACGAACTTTCCGAATACTAAGTCGTCTATCCTTACTACTACCGTATTATATTTATTTAAGAAGTAAAAGTCTAATAGTTAATAGATTATATCCTTATCCTCCTAATATCGCTAAACTATAATTACGCTTATTAGTAATAACGTATTTCTAGATATTTATAAGAATAGAGGATACGCCGATTAGAAGTATATAGAAAATACTAGCGATAATACCTAGGTATTCTCGTTATCGATCGACCTTCGTACTAAATACTTACGACTAGACGTATATTCTTTATTCGTATCCGTCGTTAATTTTAGTACCTAACGTTCCTCGAGACGTATCGTTCGTCTTTAATAGTTACGACTTAGCTACTAAGCTATACGTCGAAAGTTACTCTATATCGTTAATTTATCTAGCTTTACTAGAATATAGCGGTATCGTCGTACTTTTAGTATCTTCCTAATCGTATCTTTTAATATCCGCCTTATAGCTATTCCCTATATTCGTTCGCCTAGTATTCCTATCTCTTATAGTATTACTTAGAAGGTACTATATATATTATCGTACTCTTCTAACGTAATTTACTATCGAGATATCGTCCCGATAATATAATTAACGCGTCTCTAGACTATTATTTACTAGAAGAACGTTTCTAGTCGCGATTTCGACGGTTAAGGTAGTCTTTACTATAAAAAAAAAGAGGCCGTTCTTACTTAATAGAACTATAGTCTATACTACTCTAGGTCTAAGTATATTTATAACTATATTCTACTAGTAGACGAGAATTTTAGTAGAGGTAAGTAGTAGTATATAAGTAGTTATATAACGGCGCTTAGTTATTTAACCTAAATATATAATTATCGATTACTTAGTCGTCGATATTAAGAGTTAATTAAACTTAAGTAAACTTAACTAGAACTTATAAGAACTACCTAAAGTTATCTATTCGTATCTATTTTAAAATATCGAGTACTAGATTTACTTATTTAGACTAACCTTACTTATTCTATATATATACTCTATAATAATAGTAACTATTATCTTTCCTTATCTACCTTATAAATACCTTATAATACTATTAATTTAACTTTAATCTATTTACCTTATTTATCTATAGTCTTAATCTTTAAACCTTATTAATTACTAGTACTTTCCTATTATTACTCGCCTCTAGAATAAGTAGTACTATTAGTACCTTCTAGGTCCTACTACTATACTCTACCTACGCCTTAAGTATTTCCTTCCTAAGCCTCTATTTAGTTAGTACCTTTAGCGGAAGTATTCTTTTAAACTATTATAGTAAGTAGTTTAATATTATTTATAGAAAAGTATAGGCTTATAAGGAAAGGTATTTTCTTATACTTTCCTCCGCTCTTTAACTATTTAGTCTAAAGTATTAATAGAGTACGACTATTTACCTTATTAATAGCCTCTTTATTTTCTATAATATATAGTCTAACTTTACTACGACTAAATATAACGTTTATACGAGCTCGATTAACTTAATAGCCGACGCTCTTTCCGAGAATTAAAACGTCGATAATAGTAATATTCTATTCTATTCCTTAACTTCTATTAAAGGTCTTAATATCGACGCTAGTATATTTTTTACTCTCTATTCGAATAAGATTATATAACGCTTACGAGTAGAAGTAAACCTATATACTATACTTAGTAAGAATAGTAATAGTTACGTTAAAATAAGTATTAACTACGAGCTTAACTAGGTTAATTCTAATTATAATATAAATTAAGTTATATCGCGATCCTATAGTATCGAGCTTCTTAGTTCTATTAGTAAGCTCCTTATCCTTCTTTAGCTAAACGCGAACGTTAATATAAACGAGAATACGTTCGCGACCGAACGTTTCTTTATTAAACTATCGAATCTATTATACTAATAAACGCCGCTTATAGAAAGTAGAGTCGTCGGTAATAAGTCTATTTCTATATATAAGGATATTAACTAGTTAAGCGATATCGTAGTATATACGATATTATATATATAGTAGGATATATAGGTAACTATAGTAGATAAGTCGCGCTATTAAGATAGTTTTAAACTAAGCTTAAAAGTAGACTTAAGTACTTAGTACTAGTACTAGTAGACTATTCTATAAAGGATTACTAATTAATACCTTACTAGTAGCGTAAGGGTATAATTCGAAAATAGCGATCGATTCGGCCTTAGATATACGTATATCCTCGTCGAATACTACTATTCGAACTCGCTCCTAGTATAGAGTATAGACTTTTACTTTAATAGCTAGCGTAGGAGTAGTATAGACTATAATAGTATAAAAGAAGATATAATTCCTTACCTATAATAATTATACGCGAAACTTAATTAATTTCTAGCTATCAAAGGTAATATTATTCTTAAACTAGTTAAAGTTTTCCTTAAGCGCGCTAAGTAGTACTTAATCCTCCTCGAATATAAAAGTAAAAGTATATAGTTTATTATCTTCTTATTAATAATCGAGAAGTTAACGAATATAATAGCTAACTAATAAATATAGAATACTAGTAGTTACTCGCTTATCTTCGATACTAAGAATATATTTATCTTTCTACCGCTTATACTCTATATAAATAGTACCTACTAATATTATAGAATAATACGTAGAAGCTTTCGTATTATCGAAGAGTTATATAAGTTTAGGTCGTATATCTAGTAGTAGACGTCGTAGCTTTATAGCTTCTTCTTTTATAATTTCTATCTTCGTCTTAGTACTAAAAACGCGAACTATATACCGATTCCGAATCTCGACTATATTACGTATAATACGAGATACTATAGTTATAATATAATTAACGAATAGATTTAAGGTAGAGAGGTATAAAACTTAAATATTTAGATCGCGTACTATTAGAAATAGCTTTATTAATATCTTAGCTATATAGGTTTTACTAGTATCGAAAGGTCTAATAATAAGTATAAAATTAGTAGGAGCTTTACGAGCTAGTTCGAATATTTAACGTTAATTATTATTTAAACTACCTATATAATCCTAAGTAGATATATCTATCTAAATAGGAACGAAAATATCGTACTTTAGAACGGCGGCTATATTATTTCCTAATAGTAGCTAACTAAGAATAGACGCGTAGCTATCGATAGGAGCGAAACTAAGTTCTTTATAGAGTACTACTATTTCTATAACTCGATATCGATAAGGACGATTACTCTAGATAATCTAAAGCTTAATCGAGAGTAGAGTAGTAGTATTAATTACTTCGACATTAAGAAAGAGTTCCTCTTAAGATAAAAGAGTATCGTTAAGATTAAAGTCTAGTAGTCTATAGTTAAAGCTTTATAATTCTTTATTCTACTTTATAGTAAAGTAGATAGCGAGGAAGGTAAGAGGAATACTAGATATATCGGTCGTAACTATTACGCTTAATATATTATTAAGATCCTTATTCTCGGTATTTATAACTTTAATTCGATTATTAGGAGAAAGACGAGGGTAGCTTCTAGTATTTAACGAAATTAATTCTAGGTAGATACGATCTCCGCTTCTAGCGAGATATATAAAATATAATAGATATATATTCGCTTTATATAGTTATATTAAGTTACGAGTATATTTAGCCTCTTCTAAGTCGGTAAGGATCTATATAACTATATACTCTTAGACGCTAATAAAGAAAGTCTTAGCTAGAACTCGAAAAACTAGTACTAGACGATCTTCTAGTAGAATAAACTCGTTATATTAAATAATAAAGAATCTTTTACCTAGATAGATCTACTTACTAAGAAAATACGCTTAAGACTTATTCTAAAACGATTATTCTAGGCCTATAACGCTACGAATAATATCTCTAACCTTACTAAATTCGTAGATATAGTATTTAATAGTTCTACCTTCGTCTATAGTCTTAAAGTAGATTAAGAGTATAGAGAGATAATTAAATAGTATATTAACGAGTAAATTTATAGTAGTATATAAACTCTAGTAGTAAGGTAAAGTTAAAGTATAGTAGTCGCGTCCTTTTTCTTATACGTAGATATAGTATTTATCGCTATTAATCGACTCTAATATACTACTATTTTAACTAAACGCTATAAAGGACTAAGAGATTATAGCTTTCTTAATAAATTTACCTTTAAATCTACGGCGATTATTAGGAATACTAATTTAAATTCGTAGATAACTATCGAAGAAATCTATAATAAAGGTTATAAACGCTCGATCTCTAGCGTAGAGCTTTATATTATTAGAACTAAAGATCTTAACTAGGAAGGTACTAGTTATAATAGTAGAAGTTTCGTCGCTATAGTTTATATATTAAAAGAACTACTTAAAGGAGGTAACGATATAGAAAGAAACGATATTCGTAGCTTCTTTAACTTATTAAGTCTCGACCTTAGTCGCTAGTATAGAAACTTTAGTATTAGTATTATTATTATAAGTAAGTCTTAATTTAGTATAAATAGGTCTTCTCTATCGAGAAATAAGCGAGGTAATCTTAAATATTAAATCTACTATTAAGTTAATATAAAAACTTCTATAGCTAAGGAATATAGACGTCGAGTTAATAAATCTATACGATTCGCTATAATAGAAAGGCCTAGCTATAGCTAATAGTCGATAGCGAAGCTTAAGAGTCGTAATAGTAGCCGTAAATAAGATAGTAGAGATAAATTATCTAGAGAAGGTAGATAAGGAAGAGAATAAGGAGGGTTAAGAAAAGAAGAATAGAAATTCGTAGTACGAGTTATTTATTATAGCTATAGTAAAGGAAAGTAAAGTAAAGTAGATATAAAAAATTACTACTTAAAGTACTAGTCTTTAACTCTATAGTCGATAACTTAAGTAGTCTAGTAATAATAGGCGATTTAGAGAGTAGTTTAGTTAAAAAAGGAAATAGAGTAATATAGAGCTTAAAAGCTCGCCCTTATAGAACTTCTAATCGTTCTATAGATAGAGTAGTAGAAAAGTAGTTATTTATCGAGAGTATAAGGTTATATAGTTAATAAAGAACTAAATATTAATTTAGATTTTACTACTTACCTCCGAATTAGTAAGAATATTAACGCCCTTATCTAGACTCTTAGTATACTATCGATTAATACTAAGTCTTAACTTAATTTAATATATAGGATAAGCCCTACTATATAGATAGTTTATTAGCTTAGTATAGTATTTCGTTATCGTTAGGATTAAGGCGCTACTATAACTATTACTCTAAGGTATAGAATATTAATAGATAGCTAATTAAACTACGAAACTAGTTTAATAGTATCTACTAAAGCTAGCTAAGTCTAACTATCTCTAGGTAGCTTTACCTAGTTTTAAGTATAT
>NW_013550578.1:162724-166957 GCF_000709125.1 Exophiala aquamarina CBS 119918
TATTAGTTTAAACTAGTATAGGACGACTACCTCGAGTCCTCCGACCCCGACAACGAAACTAAGGTATACTTTAGGAACTTTACGTAGTTCGAAGTAATAATTAAATAGATCTATAGTACGATTAACGAGGCTATAGTAGCCTCTCGTACTATCTATATCCTTAAATAAATAGGATCTATAGCTAACTACTACTCGGAATTTAAGAAACTAGTAAAGAAGCTAGAGTATATAGACGATAATATCTTTAAGGATACATTCTATAATAGATTAAAGAAGGAAGTTAGAAAGGAAATAATAGAGCGCCTAGAAATATATAAAGATATAGTAGATAAGGCTATTAAACTTAATAATTAACTATACGAATTACGTATAGAAGATAATTAAGGAAGGAGCTTAGGAAAACGAGGGTACCGAGGGTATCGATATTTTCCTCGAGCTAATACGAAACGCCTACGAGACTATAAGGACCCTATAGACCTAGACGCTATAGAACGTTATAATACTTAACGAGTAGGCCTAGGTAGAGGCCGAAATAAGGGGCGAAAGATTATAAGAAGACGAGATCGAGAGAAGGAAAGATAAAGGAAGGAAAACCTATACTACGAATATAGTAAGTCCGAATACTATATACGCGATTATCTAGAAAAGAAAAGCGCTCGAGGACTATATATAATAAATATATAGAGCGGTAGTATAGACGACTTAATAGCGAAAAAGGCCGATACTATTAAAGAAACCTAAAGACCTACCGAGAATAAGAGAGAAATAGTATAGAAGGACTATTAAGAATCGGATAACTCCCGAGGGTTAAGTAAGTTAAATACTAAGCTATTAGAAGAGGAATTCTAGTTAAAGCGTTAGACTAAGAAGCCTAAAGAATCTAAGTATAAGACTTAGAAGAAAGAAAAGTTCGACGAACTCCTAAAGGGAGAATAGTAGAGCGAAGTAATATATAATACGAGGAGAAATACCGTAAAATACGCTTAAAAATTATAGTATTTCTACTACGAGAATAACTACTAACTCTATTTAGCTTTAAAGACCGAGAAATAGTAGTTTCTATATAAAGATAGAGGAAGTATAAAACCTTAGAAATAGGAATAGAGAGTCTAGGAAACCCTAGCTATAATAATAATCGATTTCGAAAAAGAAACGGTACTTATAAATATAGATAATTATACGACGATTAGAACGAGATTCTAGAAGATAGTTAACGGAGTTATAGTATTAGATAGAAGAGTAACGTAGAAAACGTTTAGGACGGCGTTAATCTATAAATATCGAGCCTAAGGATACTAATAATATAGATATATCTATACGTATACGGAAGATAGGGAACTATATTAACTAAAAATTTAGCGAGAAGAAGACGAATAGATATCGATAGACGAGATATTACGATAATATAAGAACTCTATAGAATTTTATATATATTTCTAGAATAGAAGAGAAGGGGAAACTCTATATCGTTATAACCTAGGCGCTACTCCTAGAAGAAAATAGAAATATATATAGATCTAGAAATATAACGACTAGAAATACTCCTTATAAGCCGAATATACGTACGATACGTATAACGGAGAAGCTTACTTTACGACCTTTAAAGGACTAGGTAAGGGAGTAGCCTATACGGAAGAATAGTTAGTTTAGCTCGAGTAAGGACTATTTAGTTTTAGGATAGTAACGCTACTACCGCCTTATTATAATATATCTATAATAGAAAAAGGACTCGCGGATAAGATTATACTAAATAAGCCTAACCTTGTAATTATTCGAACCTACTACTAGGTAGTAGGACTAGCGGAAAACTCCGGGATATAGTATAATTCCCTAGGGTAACCGAAGAAAGAAAGAATCTATATAATAATCTATAAATATACCTAGGATAAATACGAAGATAGAGAAAATAGCTATACGTACGACTACGTAGACTACGTATTTCCTTTCCTATTCGGAGAAGGAGAAAACGATAACTAATCGGAAGAATTACGATAGTAGTTAAATAAATACGAAAAAATAAGACTACGAAGGATAACGTATACTTACTCCGACGACGTAGTACTAAAAGAGAAAAAGAATAAGGTAATAGTATCGAAATATTATCTTATAGTATTTATTACTAACTACTACTAGGTAAGTATTAAAGACGGTATTAAAAAATTAATATTCTATCCTAGCGGACTAAGATAGTTAACTCGAAGGCCGATTAGTTTAAACGAATACTACGACCTAGAATACCTAGCGGTAGCTTCTTACTACTTATATAATATAGTAGGGAGCTAAGTAGTACGATATAACCTACTAGTATAAATAATTAGAGGGGTATAAGTACGATTAGTATACCTAGATAATAAAGAAGAGGAATAGAAAGAAGTAAACGCCGAAGAATTAGATAAAGACTCTAAAATATCGTTAGAAGAAGAAGAAAAATACTACGTAGCTAAGGTTATAAGAAATTAGATTAAGATTATAATAAAGTACTAGAAATATAGCGAATATACGGAATATAATAGCGAGGCCGAAAGATACCTCTACGTCTATTATAATCCTAGAATAAAACCGTAAGAATAATAGAACGAAATTAATATATTATTCTATTAGGATTATAGATATAATCGAGTACTAATAGTATATATCTATATATAGAGACTAACCTACGAGTAAATTATAGTTAATCTCGACTAAGAAGACGTAAAGAAAATCTAGGGAACGAAAGCTCTAATAATACGGAATTTATATATAATATAGAAAGATAAGAAGGAGGATATACCTTATATTAATAGACGAGTAGACTCGACGTATTTATTCGATTACTTTAGCTACGCGGAAAGAAGCTACTAATAGTATTTTAGGCTATATTAATATTTATAGAATATAAGCCCGGACCGACTTCGGATCCTAATTAGTAAGATAGTTTATCGATCGATAAACGAATACGACGAACGTACTTATATAGTAGAACTAAGACTATATATATATTTAAAAAACGAGGAAGGAATAACTTATTAAGGCTAAGTTACCTACGGTAATAGCCTTAAACTCTATAAGAATTAGATAGGAGTAAGGCGGAATATATAGTCCTTACGGCCGTTCTATAGAACCTTCCTATACGACTTATAATAGACTTCGGAGTAAACGGAAATTACGTCTTATACTACGTAGCGTAAAGGTTAAAAGACTACGTAAAGGTAAAGACGAAACTATACCGACTTATAATAGTAGACGGATCGCTAATAGAGTTTAAGAACGGATAAATAAGAAAAGAACTACGATAAGTCGAACTACTAATAGGAACCTATTAGGAAAGGATAACCCTAGATATAATAGCGATAAAATATAACGCTATACTAGAAATAGGATAGCTAGAAAAATATAACTCCTAAATAAACTAGAAAATAAGAGAACTCGAATTTCCGAATTATAGTTACGAAATAAAAATAGAAGATCGATTATCTTTAAAGGCTCCCTTCGTAAAGGCGATATAGATACGACCGAGAGGTAGAATATTAGCTTAGACTAATATCGAAGAGCTACTTCCGAAATACGTAAAATATAAGGAATTATTTATAGAAAAGGAAGGTAAGGTAGTACTTCTAGAATACTAGCCTTAGGATTATTAAATATCTATAAAAGAAGGAGAAGTACTTAACTATAAGGAATAGTTAAAGTTACTCTCGAAAAAAGAAGAAGACTTCCTAAGGAATTATATCGAAAAACTAGAAGTAAAGGGCTTAGTTAGAAGAAGCTAACTAAAGGTAGGAAAATATAGATCTATATCTTATAGTATACTCTTCGTAATAAAGAAGGATAAATTACTACGACTATATATCGACTATAGACTACTTAACGATAAAACTATTAAGGACTATTATTCTATTCCTCGATAGAATAAGCTATAGGATCGCCTCTTAGGCGTAGTATAGTTTACCGTATTAGATACTAAGGACGCCTATTCCCTAATTAGAATAGCTAACGGAGAAGAATAGAAAATAGTATTTCGAATAAGATAGAGAGTCTATAAATTTTTAGTTATACCTTTTAGACTTACTAATATACTATTAACGTTTTAAGAATTTATAAATAACGCTCTAAGAGAATATTTAGATATATTCGTTATTATCTACCTTAACGATATTCTAATCTTCTTAAAGACTTACGAGGAATACGTAGAGTATATAAAGAAAGTAATAGAAAAGCTAAAGGAAAATAAAATTCTACTTAAGCTATCTAAAT
>NW_013550578.1:167402-168015 GCF_000709125.1 Exophiala aquamarina CBS 119918
GACTATATAGAAGGACTAGAACCGAAGCTAGCGGCGCTCCTAGAAAAGAAAGGAAATTACCTAATATATAGAAAAATAGAAATAAGAATACTTATAATATTAGAAATAGATTTAATACTAGAATAAAAATAGAAAATTATACGAGTAAGGTATAATAATAAAAGCGCGGAATACCTAGGTATTAATAAAATAATCGAACTAGTAATACGAGATTTTACCTAGATAGGATTAAGAAAGGACGTTAAAGAATACGTTAGAAATTACGATATATACTATAAAGCTAAATACTTAAGATATAAACTATATAGCTTATTATAATTAGCGAAAAATATAGATAAAGTATAGTTAAGGATAGTAATAGACTTTATAGTTAAACTACTACTATTAAAGGAACCTATAACGGGCACGACTTATAATAGTATACTTATAATAAACGATATACTAATAAAATATATTTATCTACTACTATATAGAGAAGTATTAATAGTAGAGGAACTAGTATACGTAGTTATAAGGATAGTATTCGTATAATATAGGGTACTAGAGGTTATTATTACGAATAGAGATAAACTATTTAACTTATAGTTTTAGTAGTCGTTAACCGACCTATTAG
>NW_013550578.1:173005-173714 GCF_000709125.1 Exophiala aquamarina CBS 119918
CTATACCTATATTTTAGGATATAGTCCGACGAATAAGTATTCCCTTTATTATCTTAGTTAATACTCTAGTACCTACTCTATTAAGGAATCCTACCTTAGTTAGAACTACTTATAGCTCGAATTATAATATTATAAGCGATTATATATTAGTCTAGATCGACGTAGAAATTAATATAGAATACGTTCTACTAAGGATTCGATATAAGAATAAAATATATACTTCGTATAATTAAGCTAAGATAGTAGAATCGTTAATAATCTAAGCTTCTCTAAGTAGAATCTATACTCGGCGGGTACTTTTATACTTCGATTATATTATAGTAAGTATTCTACCGACCTTAATTTCGTAGAATATATACGTCGATAAGCGCGCTAGTATATACTAGTAGGATACTACTCTATATATCGAGTATAGCGTTAATAATATTAATAATAATAAGTAATTAATTCGGTAGTCGTCTCTATAATAGTCGATTTTAACTACTACCGTCGGAATATTCTTAAATCTATATATAGTCTCGCCTCTAAATATATTACTCTTAAAAGTACTAAGATCGATATTATATATACTCTCTCGTTCGGTAATTTATATTTATACCGTCCTCTCGATTAATCTTCTAGTAGAATAGTAACGAATAAATATAGATAAGAAACTAATAGATAAAGGTAGAATCTAATTCCTTTTAATTTATAGAGATATTAGTCGATT
>NW_013550578.1:175209-176318 GCF_000709125.1 Exophiala aquamarina CBS 119918
CTACTAATAATAGAATAGTATTTTCGTATTAGGCCGTCGGCGTAGCGTAGCGATACTCCTTCTAATTTAAGACGAGATAATTCTAGTACGATATACGTATTATTAGTTCGATATCTACTCGAAGAGTAGTAGACTAGAATAATAGGTCGACGCTACGCTTACCTCTAGTTATAATCTTTATAGCTTAGTTATAGACTAGCTTCCTAAATATATAGAACTTAAGTTCGAGTAATCGATAATCTCTCTTCTTTAAAATAAATAGGAATTCTAGAAGGATCTTAGACGAATATTTCTAGAAGCGCCGAGTATTTTTATCTAGATTTTCGATAGTAATATAGACTAGATAGAAGAACTTATCGTTATAGTACTAGGTTAGTTATATCTTATTAGACGCGATTATTACGAAAATAATTATTACGCTAAATAGTAGTACTTTCTATATATTCTACTACTAGGAATTCGTATATATTTTATTCTAAATACGATATTTCTTATCCTCGTCCTTATATAAACGTATCGAAGTATAGAAGAAGTTAAGCTAAAAGGGCGAATAACTAATAAAAAAGCGAATAATACTTATAATCGAGCGATACTTTATAGTATAGATAATTTATAAATTCGCTTCGAGTTATAATACTATAATCTAGCGCTCTATAATCTCGTCGTTTAAAATACTATAAAGAATTTTTTCTAGTATTTACTTTTATTTAGCTACCGAATTAATAGACGAGAGTATTTTCTACGGGCTTATATAGAAATAAAAGAACTTATTTATAGAATTACTACTAACCTTAGTCTAGAATAGCTAGGTATATAGTTTATATTCTACTAGACTCTAGAATAGAAGAAAAACGCTTAAGTATATTAAATAGAAAAGTAGATTTAATAAGGCTTCTAGTAACGATAGACTATATTTCGTACTATCTTCTTAAAATTAATACTAACTAGGTAGGACTATACTTCCTTCGACCTCGACGTAGGTTTTAATAATAGTAGATATATCGAACGAAATAGTCCTTCGAGATAAAGACTAATATTAAACGTAGTCGGCTTTAGAGTTATATAGATCCTCTAAGCTTATAGGCGTATTATTAACTCTATTAAATATA
>NW_013550578.1:176768-178486 GCF_000709125.1 Exophiala aquamarina CBS 119918
AGTTTCGAGTAAGGTTACGCGTTATCCTTACTATCGACCTAGAAGTATAACGGCCTTCCGCCTATAGTTATTTTAAGTAGGCGTACCCTAAAAGATCCTAATAAGGAGTTAACTTCTATACGAAAGTAGCTACGCTTACTAAAACTACGTTTCTTCCTTTCTATACTATCGAGAACTACGTCGATATATTACGATTTATCGTTTAACTTAATAGAATAATTCTAGCGAATTAAAGACTATACTTAATTAAAACCTTAGAATAAATCTATATATTCTAACTAAAAGCTTTACTTACTCCTTCGATACGTATAACTTTACGATATTAAGAGCCTATAAGCCTTCTCTATTATTAGTTAATCGATAGAGTACTATATTAAACTAGTCCTCGATATAAACGAGCCTTATATATAAGACGAGTCGTTCTATTAAGCCTTTAACGCTTAGAAGTTAGAGGTACCGCGAGCTATTAAGCTCTATATTATATATTAAATAATCGAAGACTATACTTAATTAAACCTTAGAATAAATCTATAGACTTCTAATTAAAAGCCTTACTTATCCTTCGACGCGTAGAACTTAGCGATATTAAGAGCCTATAAGCTCTACGTTAAGCTAGTTCTCGATATAAACGAGTCGTATATATAAAATAAGTCGTTCTACTAGGCCTTTAACGCTTAGAAGTTAAAGGTATCGTAAGCTATTAAGCTTTATATCGTAAACTATAGTTAAAACTAGAAAACTTCGCTAAGCCTCGAAGAAATACTTAAAGATAGACTAACTATACTTAAATCTAGGAAAACTTATTAATTTATAGATTTATAGATAAGTCTAACTTTACTTTTACTTTACTTCCTCTTTATACCTTATTCTTACTATTAGGCCGTCGATTAAATTCTAAAATTCTCCTTACTACTTTAAGTTACTAACTATTCCTCTACCTCTTTTAATCTTTATATAAGAGCGCCGAGCGAGTAAATACTTTCTATAGGCGTATATCGTAATAACTACTACGTAGTAGCTTTAAGCTTAGTCGTAGGTCGCTATAAAATAAAATATTTACGACCGTATTAATACTAGTAAAAACTACTCTTAAGGAGATATTAACGCTATTCTCTAGCTTATACTATTAGAGCGTCGTCTCTATATAATTACTATTTTAGAGCTTTTATATAAATATAGACTTACTTAGGCGTCGTTCGAATTCGATATAAGTAAAGGTTCGGTCTAAAATATAATCGATAAATTAAAGGTTAATATTTCTAATTATTTATTAACTTAGGTAGAAACTAGTAGGAAATCTAAAAAATAGGTAGACTAGGCTATTTATCGTTAAATCTAAACGGTTTACTATAACGAATTAAAGAAGGCCGCTAGAAATCTTAAGAAGTAGATCTAGAAAGAGCGAAGCTAATTACTATTTATATTAGGTTCTTCGTTTCCCTCGTAAAGTCTTAAACTAGAAGATTCTCTAGTATTCTTATAAATAAATAAGGCGGTAGATACTCTATCTATATAATTAGTATTCTCTATAGTACGAATTCTAGCTAATATTAGATTAGAAGGCTAGTCCGCGAGACTATAGTATTCTAATTAATAAGGCTAAAAGATCGTTATCTATATTAACCTTCCTAGTATCGAGTCTACGTTAGATTTCGTAGAATTAGAGTCGTAGTAGAATTACGATCGTATATTCGACGAAATTAATAATATAGCTAAGT
>NW_013550578.1:178576-180514 GCF_000709125.1 Exophiala aquamarina CBS 119918
CCCTAATATTCTTAACTCGACTACTTAAAGAAGTCTATAATAAAGTTTAAAATTATCGCTAATCGAATAATTCGAAATAACGAAAATAATACTTATCTACGTTAAATAATAAATATTAATAACTAGTTAATATAAAGTATTTAACTAAATTATTTAAGATCTATTATTTCTATATCGAGTATAGTCTATCTACTTAACTACGATCTATAAAAAGTACGATTATCTTTTATATACTATATTCTCTTATCGTTAACTCGATTAAGAAATTCTATAATTAAATTAATATAGATTAGAAATAGAATAAGCTTAGGTTCGAGATCTACGTATAAGTAACTTAATAAAAGAGGAAAAAGATAATATATATAAAACTAGTAATTAGAAACGAGATTATTAAGAAAGATATTAAAGAAATATATATATCTATAAACGCTACTTAAATCCTTTATATAGATATAGACTAAAACGACCTTTAAGAATATAGTATATTCTAAATAATCGTTACTATTTCTAACTAAGTTTTACTAACTATTTCTATATATAAGCTCTCTTAGTATATACTATTCTAATAGAGGTACTTAATATCGTTATAGCTCTATACTAAATTACGACTTATATAACTTAGAACCTAATATTCGACTATAGACTATTACCTAGAAAAATATAGTTAATTATACTAGAAACTTAGTTTATTTAAAGTAGAATACCGAGAAACTATTAGAAACTAATCCTTCTATACTATCCTTACCTAGGTAGACTATATATTAAACTAATTCTAAGTACCTTTAGTACGAATAAAATTCGATAATAGATATAAATATATCGATAAACTTAGTCTAAGTATCTAGAGCTTTAGTACCGCTATCTTTAGATACTAGCTAAAAGCGTATATAAGAAGAAGTAAACTCTACTATCTAACTATTACTTCCGAAGCGCTTAAAATTAGTAAACCTTTTATCGAAAATAAAGTCTATCTAATAGTCCGTCGCTCTAGATTTAAATTTAGGCGAGATAAAGTAGACTTATTAAAAAGTCTAGGCTTTAGTTCTTTCTAATACGCCGTCGCTTAACGAGCCTAGGTTTCCTCTACTAAAGAAGATAGCGACGAACGTTTTCGGAGCTACCCTAGGCCTAAAGAATTCTTAACTAAGTATAGTATTACCTATTATATCGTAGTCTACTTAAGTAATCTACGTAGATAACTTATTCGACTCGAATAATAATACTAAAGCGGTAGATACTAATAATAGTATAATATTAGTATTAAACGAGAATAATAAAAATTTTCTAGCTAATACTATAGCTAACCTTATAATACTAGAGTACTATAAAATATCTTCGTTACCTTTAGCTCTATTATCTTAGAAAGAAAGTAGAGCTAATACGATACTTAGTTAATTTAAGTTAATACGAAGTTAATTCTATAATAAGAATTAAGAAGAGTCTAACGAGTATAACGAGTAAGAAAACTCTATCGAATTAAGTAGCCGACTTATTCTAGCTACTAAAGATAAATTTTTATAGAAGGCGCTTAATAAAGAGGAGGCTAATATAAAAGCTATAAAGATATTAAAATAATTAAAATAAGAAAAGATATAGCTCGATAAGAATATTCTTTAACGAATATATATTTTTTTTAAAACTAATATTAATAGTAGAGACTTTAAAACCTTCTTTAACTTTTAAGGTATACGAAGATTTCTAATAGTATACTAAGCGTATAGCGCGTACTAAATACTCGAGCGAGAAATCTTCGATACGATTCTAGTCGATAATATAAAAGTTTATTCCTTAAGTATCTCGATCCTCGAAGATAATCTTAATATAGGGAAATCTACTTCTATCGCTACCCTAATATTCTTAACTCGACTACTTAAAGAAGTCTATAATAAAGTTTAAAATTATCGCTAATCGAATAATTCGAAATAACGAAAATAATAC
>NW_013550578.1:180821-184048 GCF_000709125.1 Exophiala aquamarina CBS 119918
TATTTTAGTTACTATATATATTCTTAGGACTACTATAGCTACGAGCTTATATTAATAAGCTAGTATATATAGATATAGTATAATAGAAGTTAAAGGTCCTTATATCTACTATTATAATCTAGCGGTCTCTCGGCTCTAGGTAGTTCGACGATAAAGTCTTAATAAGTATTCCTCGGATAAACTACTATTAAAGTAACTATAAAATAAAAAAGAATTATATACGCGAAATTAGCTAGCTTACTTAAGTTCTAACGAAAGAAAATAACGCTAACGGTTTATTAATTACCCTAACGATATAGAAATATATAACTTTTCTTCTACTATATAAAATATAAAAGACGAGAGGAACGAAGAATATAGTATAGTACTAGTTCGATAAGAAATAGCTCGATAAAAATAAGGTCTAGACTACTAGCGCGCGTAATAAAAATAACCTTCTCTAGAAGTATCGAGAGATAATATAGAAAAGTAGTCCGAAGCTTATAACGATTAAGAGTATACTTAATAAGTAACTTAAGCGAATAGACTTTATAGATAGGCCTACGAAAGGAATTCTATTCGTAGAGTATAACGAGACTACCTACTTACTATACTATATAAGTTAAATTAACTATAGTATATATTAAGTAAGATAATACTAATTAATAATAGTAGATTATCGAAGTCTATACGCTAAGTATTAGATTTTATATAAAACTATATATCGTATATAGCGTAATAGATAGTAATAAGTAGTAGACTCTAGTACGCGAATACCTTAAATTAGACGAGTATAATATTATTATTAAGATTTCTAAGGGCTTAGGTATAGAGTTTACCTTAATACGTACTTAATTCTTAGTCTTAGTAGAATAGTAGAGTAATTCTAGTAAGTATTAATAAATAATAGAGCGAATACTACGTAAAACTAACTAGAACTAGAATAGCTTCTTAACGTTTAAGCTATATAGTAAAAACTTTATAGGCGATATAACCTTAAAGCTTCGAAGAAACGATAGGAAAAAATTCGCTAATTTCCTAGAGTAGTAGAATATTAATAAAGCCTTAAAGGATAAGGCTAGCGAAGACGATAATATCGAAAATAATAATAAGCTTACTATTCTAGAGGACTAAACCTTAATAGAAAAATAGCGTCTTAAGAATTAACTATATCGAATATTAAAAGCGATATACTTTATACGACGAAGGAATAGTATATAGATAAGTAGATTAATATAGACTTAAATAAAGAACTAAATTAGTTAAAGCTAATAAGGTATAGATAAATCTAGGCGTATACTAATAGATATTAGTAACTATATCGAGAGCTTAACGTAGTACTTCTATAAATAAGTAAGGACTAAGTTAATTCGAGTTAATAGGAATTACTTTAACTTAATAGATATTATCGAGATATAAATAAGACGAGTTTAGTAGTAACTAGTATAATACTTCTTAGCTTCGACTTAACTTATATCGATCTAATATCGAAGAAAGTACTTTCTTCTTATCGAATTTACTAAGCGTTCTAAATTTAGTACGATAGAAAAGGCTATTTAAGTTAATATTAATATATATAATATTAATAACTTTTCTTCTTTTAAGATCTACTAGTATAATATAGTTATTAAATTTAGTATCGGAAAGCGAATAGTTTAACGTAAGGTCTAGAATTCTAGTACTTATAAGGATAAGACTAGAGCTATAATAATCTATAATAGTAATTATTTTATCTAGTCCTTAAAGAATTATAGTAAGCTTCGTTTTATAATCGATCTTAACTAAGAGGAAAGTTATTCTAGTCGCGGCGATAATAATAGCTTTCGTCTTTATATTAAGAAGACTAGAGAAGTAGATATTAGTATTATTTAATAGTTCCTTAATAGTCGAATTTAGATAAGTATCTTCGTTACTAAAGCTATTAATTTTATAGATTATTTCTTATATAAGAATCCTTCTTAGTCTCTAGAATTTCTCTTAATAAAATATTTTCTTTTTAAATATAATAGAGAGCGTATCGATTTCGGTAGCGATATCGAAGTTTAGCGTAGTATTTACTAATTAATACGTTTTACTAAAGGAAAGAAGATAGTTATTAACCTCGATATTACTAACTTATACTTTAGAAAGTCCTCTACGTTTATTACTATAGTTATTATTAATAGTAGCTAGCGTAATCTCGCTAATATTACGGCTCGACTTATACCTACTTAGACGAATAGTAGTATAGTCGCTAATACTACTTATAGAATACTCTAGTCTAAGTTTAAAGGTATAATTATTAAAGTAAGTTATTAAGCTAATCTACTACTTAAGAAGGTATAGAAGATCTATAAATTCTCTACTAATAACTTCTATTAGGAAAAGCTTAAATAGAAGAATTCTAATATAAAATAGCCTACTAGAGAAATACTTTCTATCGCTTAATACTTTAAGCGTAAATATACTACTACTCTATAATTTTCTAATCTTCTATTAGTTAAAATAACGAAGAGAAATATTAAGTATCCTATAGAGTTTCTTTATATTTAGAATAACTAGCGCTATAATACTAAGTTAAATAAGATTTAGACTACTAATATAATTAAGCTTACTATTTTTCCTTCTACTACTCGACTTAAGACTATTAATAAGGGTAAATCTTAGCTTAACTAGGAGAATAACTAATACCTTAAGAACTATAGTCTTAAGATTAGTTTTTAGTATACTTAAACTAATACTTATATTCTTCCTCTACTAGGTATTAAATTCGGTAATAGAGTTAAGTAACCTAGAACTAAAGGCCGTCGAAATCTTAAAAATAAAACTTTTCTCGCTAGTAATTCTACTAAACTTATAGTATAGAGTATCGAAGATTTTCTTAGTCGAACTAAGCCTAATAAGGTATAAATCGATAAGTTTACCTTAAACTTTATATAAGCTTATTATAATTATTCTAGTAGAGTAGCTAACTTACTTTTCTATATTCGTATATTACTAGTCGATACTAGTTAAGGCGTTAAGATTCTTTATTAAGAGATAGATAATAAGTTCTAACGTTATTCTTAATTACTTATCTTTCTAGTTTAGAATAAGTAGTTCTTTTACTATCTTTAAATTAAAAAATCTTATAATTATCGATTTAGTATCGTTTTATAAGTTATATAAATTTAATAAGTATTAAAAGATAATCCTTAATACTACTCGAATATACTTATAAAGGTTAATACTAAACTCGATAATACTACTTCTTAAGTTCTACCTTATAA
>NW_013550578.1:184353-185940 GCF_000709125.1 Exophiala aquamarina CBS 119918
CTTATATATCGCCTAGTAGTTAATAGACGTCTATAGCTACGCTTACTATATCTTTTAATCGCTTTAGTAGTCGTTATACTATAGTATATTAAACTAATAGTTATCGAGTCGAGATAATTTCTTTAGCTAACTAGTATAATATACTTAAACTACTTATAACTTAATAGATAAGTTAGGTTAGCGGTAGAAAGCTTCCTTAGTAAGTCTACTATCTTTATAATAGTATTTCTAAGAACTAGTTTACTTATATTTTCTATTAAGAAGTTCTTAAGATTAAGGCGGTCCTAAATAGAATTACTAAAGATAAGTAGAATAGTAAGATTATAGTTATTATTATATTAAAGCGCTATTATATTCGAGCTTTTCCTATTAATAAGAATACTTTTAATTAAAAAGGTAATCCTCTTCCTAGCTATTTTATTAAGCGAGATATTACGATACCTAATAAGTTCGACTTTTATTTCTATTTATATATTATTCTTTAGGGTACTTCTCGATCTATCTATTATACTATTTTTTACGATAATATTAATTATTATTCTAAAATAATTTAGAATATAATCTATAAGTACTATTATTAGTATATACGATCTACTACTTTTATTTCTCTTTATTTTACTATATACTATATATATATATTACTTCTAATTATATTAAAGTATATAAAGATATTATATTATCTTAAAGCTCTTAAATAGGTCTCGATTTTAAGTAGGATTAAGCTAGAAGTCGATCTTCGAAGTCTAGCGACTCGAAAGTAAAGCTATTAATACTTCTCTTTAATACTAATCTATTATAATTACTTCGAAAGTATTACTAGCTTTACGACGAGAATAGCTAACTTTAGATATAACTAGATATAACTAAACTAAACTAAATAGATACGTAATATTAAGGTAATAAATAAAGGAAGTAAAGTATTAACTTTAATTAAATTCTATCGTTCCTTATCTTATTCTCTTTCCTTAATTATAGCTAATAACTATAATTACCTACGTAGTTAAAGTTAATTATTCTACTCTCTCTTTTAAAAACGCGTTAAGCTTATTTATAGTTAAGATCGCGCTAGTTTATAATTATCTACTACTCTCTTAAGCTTTATATCTACTCTCTCGACTACCCTAACCCTATATTCGACTCTTTACTATTCTATACTCTATAGTCGTTATAGAACTATCTTTAAATCGTAAGATATATACGACTTATAAACTTAGAAAAGCTAAAGTCGAGCGAGTAATATTAGAATATATCTATAAGGAATATATTAAGGCCTACGAGGAGCGAGTTAAAGAAGAAGGCTTAATAGGGACGATAAGAAATAAACTCTTTACTATAGCCTATAGTATTAAATAGATAGCTAATAGAATTAAATAGAATAAAGATTTTAAGAGATTTAAAGAATAGTAGAATAAAAAGTAACTAAGAATAACGCTAGCTACTTATCTATTATAAATAGGGAATCGTTATTACCTAACGTTTTAGTATAATCTCGAAATATATAAGCGTAGTTTAAATACTTAGCTTAAAGTTATAAGTAGGCTACGTAACGGGTTAGGCTAAACCTAGTTAAAAACCCGGAACCTAACC
>NW_013550578.1:186270-189383 GCF_000709125.1 Exophiala aquamarina CBS 119918
TAGATAGCTTACCTTCTAGTACACTAGAGATATATACCTTAGTAGCCTCCTAAATATAACTAAGTATAGATTATTTAATTCGGTAGCCCCCTATTAAATAAGCCTACTTATTTAAAATCTCTCGTATAAGACGCGTAAATAGAAGTTTTAGAATAAGTAAATCGGTCGATTTTTAAAACTTCCTAATCTTCCTTAGAGCGGCTACTAAAGAGGATTAGTATAACGTAAGAACTAATAAAAGAATTTATTACTTACTACTAGGTTTCTTTCTTCTAGAAGTAGTAGCCTTCTTCTTTACTATAGCGCCCTTAAGCGTTTTATTTATAGATCTTATTAAAGTAGGCTTCTACTACTTAGCCCTATATCGTACTATAGCTCGCTATAAAATTATTAATTAGTTCTATAAGAAATAATATAAGAATAATACTAATACTCGCTATTATATTCGGCTATACTTTTTTTCCTCCTATAGGAGGGTATAAGGTCTTCTTATCTATAGTAATATAGTATTCGCCGATAGGTTAGTTATTATCTAAGTTATCTTTAAGTATAATAGGTTAGTTATTACTAGTCGGTTAGTTATTACTAGTCGATTAATTATTACTAGTAGATTAATTATTATCTAAGTCGTCTTTAAGTATAGTAGGTTAGTTATTACTAGTAAATTCGTTATTATCTAAGTTAATAGAACTTAATTACGTAGAAGTAGGGCTATTTTAGGTACGAAGTAGAGGAGAGAAAATTTTTAGATCTAGATCTAATAGTAGATTATCTAGAGAACTATTAAATAAATCTATAATCGAGTTAGATAGAACTAGAGTAATTAGTATCTTACTATATCTTACCTCGATTAAATCTTAGATTAAATATTCCTATCTATTTAGGCTCTATTTAAATAAAGCGTATAATATTTTCTATATAGAACTTACCTAAAAGGAGTATAAGTTAATATATATATCGATATTAGTTTCTATATTAGTTCTTACCTAAAGCCGCGATCTAGTAGAAGCTAGAATATATAGATAGTTCTATATAACCTTAATATATAATAATTTATAGTAGACTTTAGATATAGAGGCTAGTAGAAGCTATAGCTATATATAACTAGTTCTATAGAGGTTAGTCTTCTAATTCTACGAAGCCGAACTAATCGATTACGCTAGCTAAGATCTTCTAAGGGAAATACTAAGAGTAATATATTAGAAATAATATAAGCTACTATAGATCTTATCTACTTAAGAAACCTCTAGATACTATCGACGAGAAAAGATTAGTAAGGGTAGTAAGTAGTTAATAAAGGCTTCTAAATAGGTCTCTAGTATCGAGAGCTATATATTCTACTACTCTTATACTATTAATATTATTAGTTATATTTTTAGTCTATTAGGTAATACTTACTTTATTTTAAAAGAGCGTAAGGCGTAATTAGATAATTATCGATATTATTCTTAGGGATATTACTAAATTATATCTATAGTAAATATAATATAGATTCCTTAACTAGTATAGCCTATTTTTCTATAAAGGTAGAGAGTATATTCGTTATATTAGGATTATCGAAATCTAGACTTAAAAGAAACTTAGTACGATTAGTAAGCCCTAGCTCCTACTATAGTTAGTAATATAAGTAGTAATATAAGAATTATACTTACTCTATATAGTTCGAAAGTACTATTAAACGTAAAGAGATAGTTATAGAGACTATTCTATATTTCTTCTATATCCTTCTCTCGAATCTCTTTAAAGATACCTAGTCGAGTAAGCTTTACGCTAAATATTATATAGAGTTTTAGTCCTATACTACTATAGTTTAATACTTAATTAGGAAGTAAATTAAGATATTTCTTTAGCGTTATTACTAGACCTAGCTATATATTCTATATAGTAGAATTTTACTAGAGTTCTTATTTATACGGTATTATCTAAAATAAATTAGCTAATATAAATATCTATATAAGAAATATAAAATCTTTACTCGAGCGTATAATTCTTTAACTATTTCGTCTTTACCTTATATAGGTATAGTAGGTATAGTATTCCTAGCGGTTTCGTCGTTAGCTACGTCTACTATTTCCTCTTTAGCGCCTTCTTACTTATCTACCTACTATAGTTAGTAAGAATTATTATAATAAACTAGTAATACTTATATCTATCTATAAAGTCGAGTCTAGAGTCTATAATACTTAGTCTATAATCTATAATATCGAGTTCGTAGTCGATAATACTAAGTTTATAGCCTATAATAATAGATCTAGAGTCTATAATATTAGATCTAGGGTCTATAATACTAGATTTAGGGTCTATAATACTAGATCTAGGGTCTATAATACTAGATCTAGAGTCTATAATACTAGATCTAGAGTCTATAATACTAGATTTAAGGTCTATAATACTAGATCTATAATTTATAATATTAAGTCTATAGTCTATAATAATAGGTTTAAGGTCTATAATACTAGATTTATATTCTACGAAGCTTAGTTTACGCTCTCTAAAGCTTAAGCTCTAGCCTAAGTATTATTCTATAACTAAAATAAGTAATAATTATTATAAGGATCTAGGAATACTTATATCTATAGTAATAGATTTTAGTATTTCTAATAGGCTACTAAAGCTAAAACTTCCTTAAAAGATATAAGAATCTTTATAAGATCGAGTAGAATAACTAGGGGAGAAAGAGATTATAGAGTAAGGTAGTAAAATAAGAAATTAGTTAAAGAAGGAAAGGTTAAGATAGTAGTAAGAGGAGGAAGAGTTAAGGTAGGTATAAGAAAAGGAAAGGTTAAGATAAGATAAGGTAAGAGTAAATTTAGAGGCTACTTAGTTACTCCTTATTAGTCTATTTTAGGACTAGTCTTCTTTCGTTTAATTCTTTACCTTCTAGTTTAACTTATATAAATCTTACCCCTAATACTATTCCTAATCCTTTACTAAACTCTCTTATAACTACTTAGCTTATAGTACTTATATTACTCCTAATACGGAATAATAAGTTTTTAACCCTATAATAGTAGTTAGTATTCTATTAAGCTAAAACTTATTATATTAATTCTTACTCTATTAAGATATCTTAACGCTACTATAGCTAAGCCTATTTATCTAGATAAGTAAGT
>NW_013550578.1:190613-192864 GCF_000709125.1 Exophiala aquamarina CBS 119918
CCTAAATAGAGGAGTAAGTATAATTAATAAACTTATTATAGATTAAGCTAATATTTCTAGAAATAAATTAGCTAAACGCTAGAAAATAATTCTTAATACCGCTAGTTTAGAGGACCTCTAGTAAGAATACGATTAATCTTAAATATAAGAACTAACGTAAGATTAGTAATACTTAATATAGGCGCTAACGTAGACTAAAGCTAGAAATTAATCTTAGCGTTCGACGTAAGGCGAATAAGATACTCTTATAATATCTAGTAGTAGTTAAGATAAGATTACGTAAAGAGAATATATTTAAGCTCGAAAGAATCGACGCCTCTAGAGTAAATAACGATAATATAGCGAAGTCTAGGGTTTATAAGAGACTTATAATCCTTTCGACTTTTATAAATATAGATACTAGTATCTAAGTAAAGTTAAAGGAGAATACTATTAACTAAGAAATAGAAAAAAGGTAAACTAAGTTTTACTTTATAAGTATTAATATTAGAAACCACTAATACTCTAATAGATTTAATTAAGGATAAAGTAAGGTATAGCTAAATATCTATATCTTCTTTACTAGAGTAGATAGATTTAATAACGCTACCCTCGTAAGCGAATTTCTTAAGAAGTAGGGCCCTTAAGTCCTAAACGAGGCGATTAGACTTCTTATTAATACTACTAAAGTAAACTAGTAGAAGAATAGCTCTATATATAACGATATATAATTTAACTAACTTAAAAATATATAGAAGGAGATAAGGATATAAGTCGAAGTAAAGAGTATCGATCCTAACGATTCTAATAATAATCTTACTAGTAAAGACCTAGATCTTCCTAACGATATTATTTAAAGTAAGGATAATAAGATTAACGAGGAATAAAATAACTCTTCTACTATTTAAGATAAGAAAGAAATTAAGGCTTATATAGCTAAAGATATAAAAGTATAAGTAAGGAGATAAGGGTTTAATATTATTTCTTATATACTAATTTCTACTAGTATATAAGCTCGGTATATATTAACTAATTACTAGATATACCGAGATATCCTTATCTTAACTATTAATTACTATAATAATATCGTTAAAGAACTAGAAGAAAGAGGTCTCCTTCTACTTACTAATCTATAAACTAGTAAAAAGAAACTTAATCTAACTTAGGTAAGTACTATAGATAAGGTTACTAATAGGTTTCTCCTAAAGATTCTTTAAGTTCTTATATTAATTTATATATTAATATTTATACTACTTAGAGGGCGCTCTAGATCTACGCGTTATATTTCCCTATAATGTTCGTAGAGTAATAAGGATATAAATAGCGTTATACGCTAATAATAATTAACTTAAGGAAGCTATACTCCCTAGTCTAGCCGAGTTCTAGTAAGATTATAATAAGGCGTAGTTCGAAGAATATAATTTCGATCTAGTAAAGCTTAATCTCGTTATTATTACTACTTACGAATATACTATCGAGGCGCTTAATATTCTTAACGCTATTCCTAATAGAACTAATTAACTATTTTCACTATCTAGAGATATTACTATCTTTATCGTAGAAGAACTCTAGAGAGGATACGAAGAGTCTTAGGAAGATTCTTACCTTTCTACTACGACTAAGGAGTCTACTAAGACTATAATAGATACTAGAGTATTAGTAAATTAGATTATATAGGCTTCTAGAAAGAGGAATAGTTTAGTCTCTACTTATAGTACTATATCTATTAATAAGATTATAGAGCGGGCGTCTATAGACTAGGAGTTTAAGGAGGCTCTCTTAAACCGACTTCTTTAATTATCTTAAGTCTATAGAAATACGAAACTTTACTTAGGGTAGCTTAAAGTTATAAGATTTCCTAGCGCCTAGCTATTAGAGCTTACTATAATTAGTAGTATATAGAAGATTATAATCTAATTTTATCCTCGTTCCGAATTATCCTAGGCTATTTTCTAGATTTTAGTTTAACTTTAAAGTAATTTCTATTAGTTTAGAGACTTAGGATAGCCTTATAGTCTAAGAGTATAGGAAGTTACTATACCTAGATAGTTATATTACCTTATAATCTAATATATAAGAACCTTAGGCGTCTTATAATTATTCTTACGATTAAGTATTCTTATTAGCTTATTAATTCTAGAAGTATAATTCTCTTCTATTAATACTTATAGATATTATACTACCTCCTTCTTATAAAGATACTTAGCTTCTTTCTAATATAGAAACCCCTAAAAGATAGAATAGAGCTATCTATCGAGAGCTTATAAAGTAT
>NW_013550578.1:192874-195304 GCF_000709125.1 Exophiala aquamarina CBS 119918
AAAGAGAAAAACGACTCTAGAAGACGAGACCTAAATAGAGGAGTAAGTATAGTTAATAAACTTATTATAGATTAAGCTAATATTTCTAGAAATAAATTAGCTAAACGCTAGAGGATAATTCTTAATACCGCTAGTTTAGAGGACCTCTAGTAAGAATACGATTAATCTTAAATATAAGAACTAATATAAGATTAATAATACTTAATATAGGCGCTAACGTAGACTAAAGCTAGGGATTAATCTTAGCGTTCGGCGTAAGGCGAATAAAATATTCTTATAATATCTAGTAGTAGTTAAGATAAGATTATATAAAGAGAATATATTTAAGCTCGAAAGAATCGGCGCCTCTAGAGTAAATAATAATAATATAGTAAAGTCTAGAGTTCGTAAGAAACTTATAATCCTTCCGGCTTTTATAAATATAAATACTAGTACCTAGGTAAAGATAGAGGAGAATACTATTAACTAAGAAATAGAGAAAAAGTAAACTAAGTTTTACTTTATAAGTATTAATATTAGAAACCGCTAATACTCTAATAGATTTAATTAAGAATAAAGTAAGGTATAGCTAGATATCTATATTTTCTTTACTAGAGTAGATAGATTTAATAACGCTATCCTCGTAAGCGAATTTCTTAAGAAGTAGAGCCCTTAAGCCCTAAACGAGGCGATTAAACTTCTTATTAATACTATTAAAGTAAACTAGTAGGAGGATAGCTCTATATACGACGATATATAATTTAACTAACTTAAAAATATATAGAAGGAGATAAGAGTATAAGTTAAAGTAAAGAGTATCGATCCTAACGATTCTAATAATAATCTTACTAGTAAAGGCCTAGATCTTCCTAACGATATTATTTAAAGTAAAGATAATAAGATTAACGAGGAATAAAATAATTTTTCTACTATTTAAGATAAGGAAGAAATTAAGGCTTATATAGCTAAAAATATAAAAGTATAAATAAGGAAATAAGAGTTTAATATTATTTCTTATATACTAATCTCTACTAGTATATAAGCTCGGTATATATTAACTAATTACTAGATATATCGAGATATCCTTATCTTAACTATTAATCGCTATAATAATATCGTTAAAGAACTAAAGGAAAGAAGCCTCCTTCTACTTATTAATCTATAAACTAGTAAAAAGAAACTTAATTTAACTTAGGTAAGTACTATAGATAAGGTTACTAGTAGGTTTCTCCTAAAGATTCTTTAAGTTTTTATATTAATTCGTATATTAACGTTTATACTACTTAAAGGGCGCTCTAGATCTACGCGTCGTATTTCCTTATAACGTTCGTAGAGTAATAAGGATATAAATAGCGTTATACGCTAATAATAATTAACTTAAGGAAGCTATACTTCCTAGTCTAGTCGAGTTCTAGTAAGATTATAATAAGGCGTAGTTCGAAGAATATAATTTCGATCTAGTAAAGCTTAATCTCGTTATTATTACTACTTATAAATATACTATCGAGGCGCTTAATATCCTTAACGCTATTCCTAATAGAACTAATTAGCTATTTTCACTATCTAGAGATATTACTATCTTTATCGTAGAAGAACTCTAGAAAGGATACGGAAGGTCTTAGAAAGATTTTTATCTTTCTACTACGGCTAAGGAGTCTACTAAGACTATAATAAATACTAGAGTATTAGTAAATTAGATTATATAGGCTTCTAGGGAGAGGAATAGTTTAGTCTCTACTTATAGTACTATATCTATTAATAAGATTATAGAGTAAGCGTCTATAGACTAGAGATTTAAGGAGGCTCTCTTAAATCGACTTCTTTAATTATCTTAAGTCTATAGAAATACGAAACTTTACTTAGGGTAGCTTAAAGTTATAAGATTCCCTAGCGCCTAGCTATTAGAACTTACTATAATTAGTAGTATATAGGAGATTATAATCTAATTTTATCCTCGTTCCGAATTATCCTAGGCTATTTTCTAGATTTTAGTTTAACTTTAAAGTAATTTCTATTAGTTTAGGAACTTAGGGTAGCCTTATAGTCTAAGAGTATAGAAAGTTACTATACCTAGATAGTTACGTTACCTTATTATAATCTAATATATAAGAATCTCGGGCGTCTTATAATTATTCTTACGATTAAGTATTCTTATTAGCTTATTAATTCTAGAAGTATAACCCTCTTCTACTAATACTTATAGATACTATACTACTTCCTCCTTATAAAGATACTTAGCTTCTTCCTAATATAGGAACCCCTAAAAGATAGAATAGAGCTATCTATCGAGAGCTTATAAAGTATTCTACTAAGCTACGATAGAAGGGCCTTCGAGATCTATTCTAAAGTAGTATAGATTACTTTATTCTATAGGAGTAAGAGTATAGTAAAATATTTAAGGAGTAGTAGGAAACTACTACTTAGCTACGCGAATATTTAAACTAAGTAATA
>NW_013550578.1:195314-196402 GCF_000709125.1 Exophiala aquamarina CBS 119918
CTACTAGGGCGAGTTCTACCTTATATAGAAGATTACTATATTTAACTAGGAAGAGTTCTATAATTAGATACTCCGCGTTATTATAGCTTTACGTCTACCCTTTCGCGCGCTAGATAATATAGAATTTCGACGATTAATTAAAATAGCTTTTCTATCGAATAGTTAACGCCTTAGGCTCCTTATATCGATAACTATAAGAAATAGGCTTAATAAAAGAATTATCTTTAGGTATAAAGATATACTAAGGTAACTACCTCTAAGTATATAGATTTCTTTTACTTTAGATAGATAGATAAGTCTAAATAATATTTACTTTTAAGTAGTTATAGAGTAAGAAACTCCCTTCTAACTCTATTTTCTAGAAATACTAACTATTATTAGGTACTTTCTCGATACTCTCTAGAGATTATAGGAAATTCTTATCGACTTCGCTTCGATTAACGACATTACTACTAGTACTACTCTCTATACCTACCTCCTCTAGTCTCTTAAATATATTAGTATCTCTATCGACTAGGTTATAGTTATTACTACCGATAATATAAAGAATAATAGAAAGATATTTACTCTTCTTAATAAGGCTATAGAAGAGCTCTATTAAAAGTAGTCTTATATTATTTATACTCCTTACCTTACCTACATTATTTAGCTCGCTATCGAAGAACTACTCTCCTCCTTATATATAGCGGTAAAAAATAAAAAGATTATTATAGTCTAGGATAAGTATAACGATATTAGTTATCTTTATACTAATATTAAAGATATTCCTAGCTTAAGTAGATTAGTAACGATAATATTTTAGAAGGTCTATTATATAAGAATCTTTATATAGCTATACTAATAAGTCTTTAGATTCGTAACCTTATAATCTATATTAATAGTAGCCTATAGCGACGTTAACGATTCTATAATTATTAGAAGTATCGTAAGCTACCTCTAAATATTATTTAAGATATTAAAACTCGCTAGAATTTAACCTACCGTATACTTATTCGCGTAAATAAGCTTATAAATAAGATTTATATCTTTATTAATATAGAGAAGTAACGAAAGGATCGTAGAAAGAATTTTAATAAGATAGTCCTTAC
>NW_013550578.1:201077-202321 GCF_000709125.1 Exophiala aquamarina CBS 119918
AGTCTAAGCTTACGCGCTACTTAAAAGAACTAGTTAAGGAAGTTCTAGGTACGCTCTCTTTAATCCTTATATAGATACTTACCTAACTTATACTTAGCTAGTAGTATATTTAATCTACTTTAATAGTAGAAGTAGAATAAGGCGCGTTTCCCCTAGCTCGCTAGTATCGCTCGCGATATTCTAGCTATTCCTACCGCGAGTATAGAGGTAGAGAAACTATTTAATTAAGCTCGAGACTTTATCTTATATCGACATTATTATCTAAAGGGAGATACGATTCGTCTTCTTATAATACTCCTTATACTTAATCGCTATAACCTTCGTTAGTCGTTATAGAAAGTTAAGGTCTTAGAAGAGTAGGAGGAGGTTAGAGCGTCGTAAGACGATATTAATAAAACTAATTTAACTATTAATACTAGCTATATTAGTAATATAAATAAGAATAATATATCTATTAATATAGATATCTTACTTCTATAAACTCGCTAGAGGATATATAAGGACGATAATACTTATATTAATATTAATAATAATCTTAAGGAGAGGATATCTCGAAGCGGTAGTTAACTTCGAATCGATAGCTTTCTAAGCTATAATCCTTAAGCTAGTCCTATTATATATTACTAAATACTACTAGCTTCGTTAATTATACTATTACTAATACCGAGTCCGCTATAGAACCTAAGGACTTCTATACTTATCCTTAACGATAGTTAACTACTACTATTAGGGAATAAGGGTAGAAGTCCTCGAGGAATCTCTACTAGCTATATTACTAAGCATCGAGTTATAAAACGACGATAATTAGTAATATCGAAACTATTAGTAAATAGGCCTAGTAGAACTTAGCCTCGATACCGTAAAATTCTAAGGCTAAGATCTTAAATACTAATACTATCTATACTATTACGAGGCCTAACTCTAGTTATTAAAATTCCTAGTAGTATAGTATAAGGGAAAAGAAGGACTTACTAGTCTTTTTAGTAAGGATATACTATTTAGTAATCCTATATTTTTTTATTTAGACTTAATTTTAAGTACTTTTACTAATAGACTTATCTCACATTATTTCTTATATTTTAGAACTATATAGGACTCTAGGGTAAAGATTAAGGACTCTAGTAGAGTCTAGATTATTATCTTAGCCTTAAGTAAAAAGATTAGTTTATAAATTATAAAATACTATATAGTATAGTATTTTAATATAGCTAGGGTAATATATAGATATTTTTAGTAATTTAGGC
>NW_013550578.1:202331-213889 GCF_000709125.1 Exophiala aquamarina CBS 119918
TTTATAAATTATAAAATACTATATAGTATAGTATTTTAATATAGCTAGGGTAATATATAGATATTTTTAGTAATTTAGGCTACTAAGACTAAACCTAATAGGAGTATAAACCCTATTAGGTTTTTAGTTAATCGGGTTTTTATAAGGACTAAAAACCCTATAGGGCTTTTTGCTCGGGTTATAAAAGGTCTACGGGTTGTCTAACTTAACCCGTTGCGTAGCCTACCTCGTACTTTTAGCTATTAAAATCTACTATAAAGTAGATACTTACGTACGACTATAGGTTTAACGCTTAGTAGTACGCCTACGTAGGATATTAGCTAACGTTACGACCTTAGTTTAATAAAGATATTTCCTTTCCCTATAACGTATACTTAGATTTATCTTCGACGAGCCTTAAATATTTAGCGCTAATTAAGTAAAGGTATAGGAGAGATAATACGAAATAATAAGTCGAGAAGGACTACGAGGATTAGCTATATTTATATATTCGTAGCTTTTCTACTAGAGTCGATATTTAAGGTATCTACGCTATACTCTAAAGGAAATAGTACTATAAACTTACGTTAGAAGGAACGATACTATACTCGCGAACTATAGTAAAATACGCCTAACCTACTATAAGAATTCCTTAACTATACTAGTAGTAGAGTATAGCGCTTATAATAAACTCTTAAATCTATAGGACCTTTAGCTATTCCTATTAGTACTAGTATAGACTACGAGGAAATAGACTTCCCTAGTTAGTATATTCTTTTTAGGTACTACGTCCGAGTAGCGGCCTTTATTAGCGAAGTAACGTAGAGTATCTACTCTACTTATCTTAACGAGCTATTCCTTATTCTCGGCGGTCGATATATCGTACGAAATCTACCTCGGTTATTAGGAGTCGTATAAAAGGTATATTAAGACTAAGCGATACCCTATTAACGCCTAGTTACGTAATTAGGCTTATATAAGCTAGGATTACGTAGTATCTTTTAGGTAAGGCTATACTTAAGCCTTACGGAAGATTCTATAAAACGCTATTCTATTCTATTATATTAGGGCTCGAGGCGCTTAGTTATAAGAGAAGAGAGAAGGGGCCTTAGTATAGAAGAATAAATAAGTAAGGGAGAAAGAGACGATCGAATAGAAAAGCAACGAAACGAGGAGTAACCTAACGTACGCGAGCGAGCGTTAAGTATTAAATAGTAGTTATAAGAGTATAGTTTATAGAATTAAGAACGTTTTTCCTTCTACGAGTTCGGCTATATAACTATATAGCCTAAGTTTTAGTAGTAGCGACCTTTACGAATAAAGCTATTATAGCTTTATATATATCTATTACGAGAAGTCTTAAAAGTATAGTCCTTTAGCGAGCTTAAGACTAGAGAAATCGATAGTATTACTATTTCTTCGCTAATATAAATAAGTAAAGAGTATCGTTTTAGTTATAGCTACTATAGTATTCGTTTTAGCGTCGATTAATTCTTATTCTATAGTTCTAGAAGAAAGAAAATTCCTAGTAACGTAGCTCTACCTTCTTATTCGACCTATAGAATAAGCGAGAATATATATTAATTTAATCTTAATATAACTAGTACTTCTTAAGAGAACGAACGAGTATTATAAGTATATTATCTTATAAAGAACCTTAGAACTATAGAAAAGATAACTACTAACGATTAGACCTAGAAGAAAACTATTCTAGAAGGTTAAAAACTACGAAAGAATAAAGTATTAGTTTAACTTTAAGAACGACGAAAGAATAAATATATAATACTTTCGAAACTATTAGAGGAATATTTTATTAAGAAAGCTTTTTTCTAACTTAAAACCGAGCGGAAAAGTTTAGGAACGACTTTACTAGAAATTCTCGAGTACTTTATTCGCTTAGTTAAATTAAGATACTTATTTAGAACGAATAGAAGTAAACTCGAGAACGAATATAATTTAAGCGTAAAGTACTTAAAAAGTTAAGAATAATCGTAGATACTTAACTAAAATTTATTTCGACTATATAACTATATAGTTTAACGAGATAAGTCTTTAGAAACTAATAAGTATCTTAATAATTCTTTTAGTATTATAATAAATAAGAAAAATAATTAAGTAGTAGATTAATTATTTTATTTTTAAGTATAGAATCGAGAAAAAAGGTAATAAAATAGCTATTAGAAAGACGATATCTAGTAACTTAAGTAAGGTAAGACTTAATAAGGAGTAGAGGATTTAAAGATAAGTAATATCTACTAGATTAAAGCTATCGAGACTAATAAGTTCTTTAAGAAGATAGAATAAGGTAAGAGAACCTTCGTTCGTATAAACGTTTAATATAGTAGAATTAATAACTTTATTATCGATAATAGCCGTTAAAACTCCGTTAAGTTTAGGAGAAGAATTACTAACTATAAGCGGTTTCGTAGTACTAATACTATAGACTAGTATACTATTTATAGAAGTTCCTTTCTTTAATAGTTATAATATTACTAAGTTTCTTCGTTCTTTTAATAATTTTTATAACGATTATAAAGTATTTATAGAAAGCCGAGTTAATCGAGTCCTTCGCTACTACGATTTAAGAATCTTAATATACTTAAGATTAATAGAAGAGTATAATAATAAGGACTAGGAGAAGTTAAAAGATTTTATATATAAAGAATAGAAAGATAGCGATAATAAGTAGAGAATAAAGACGCTTATATTTCTTTAGAGACTTTCTAAGCGCGAGAAAGATAATAAATATAATATTAAAGAATATTACTACTAGTTTAAGCTATTAGTAAATATATTAATTATAGAAAATTAGCTTACTTAGTACTAAGCTAGAATAATATTCCTCTAAGAACTATTAAACTAGATATAAAAGAAGATTATAATTACTAAGAAGATTAATATTAAAGACGCGAAATTACTATAATTTAAGGAAATTTATAAGTATACTATAGAAATTTAGAAATCGTAGGAAGGCTTAGAGACTCTAAAAAAGGTTCTAGAGTAGAGGAAGTTAAAGATCTTATAGAAAGTATTAAATAGAAATCGTCTATTTAGTTCGAGAAGAAAACGATCTATAAATAGTCTATAAAGAGATTAGAGTCTACGAGCCCTACGAGAGAAGAAAACTTAATAACCTTCTAGCGTACGAATTCTATTTTAAGAAAGTATCGCGATAGACTTCTTTAGAATAACTATAAAGATAAACTAGTTAAGGAATTTAAATTAAAGCTAATTATATCGCTTACTACTTAACTTAACGCTTTCTTAACCTAATTAAATTATAAGGGTTTAGCTAGGAATTTAGAGTAATTCGTCTAACTACCGTATAACGAGGATTCTAAAGCTAAGGAGAGAAAAGAAAAGAGAAAATCTATCTACTATACGAATAAAGGAAATACTTCCTAGCCTCTCCTATAGTAGATTAGTATAGTTTTCTAGGAGATAATCGATAGAAAGAAATTACGTAGCTTCGACTATATAGTTATATAGTCTAAAGGTATACTATAAGTAATTACTTTAGGACGTACTCTAGAGCTTTATACGAGTTTAACCTATAATATTACTTCCTTCTTCTCTTCGTACGACGCTAAGAAGCCGCTACTCCTAATAGAAATTAGCTAGACGCCGAGTAGCGTATAAAGTAAAATTCTTATTTCTACTTACTTTTATCCTACTTTTTCTTCTTTTATACTAATTATCGAGAAAGTTTTTATAAGTACTTATTTCTACTTCTATTACGTACGATTATTAGTCGTTACTAATTCTTAAACGCTCGTAGTCGATATAGTAAATAAGTAAGCGAACTAATCTATTTCTTTCTTTTTAATTCGCCTTCTATACTCTAAGCTCTAGGCCTTTCCGTTTAGTCGTACGTACTAATAGGAGAACGGAAAAGTTAAGATAATATAGTATTAGTAGTATAGAATATCGCTACGACTTAGTATTAGTTAGAATAGCTCGCGCTAACTTAAATCCCTATTTTCCTTACCTTCGAGTAATCGCTAGTATCGTACTACTATAATATCTCTTAACGGACGATCTTAACTATACTAGAAACTAATATACCTTTTATACGAGGAGTAGTTACTCTAGTATAGATTCGGTCGTATCGACTATCGTATATTAACGCTTTACTTATTTAGAGCCGAAGTATTCTTTTCGGTCTTTATAATCGTTATAAGCGCTTAATACGCCTATTTCTAGAGTATCGACGTATCTTAGAATACTTCGATAGTACGTACGGTAACTATAAATAGTCGGACCGCGGTACTCGTTATTCGGAGCGCGATAAAGACGATAATAGTAGTATTATAGTACTATCGTCGGATTCGTTCGATAACGACGGCGCTCCTCCCTCTATTCGTAAGGCTCTCCTTCTCCTTCCTCCTCCTTCTCGCTTCGGCGAGGTAGTTATAAAAAGGCCCGCCTCTTAGCGGTAGATACGTATAATATTTCTTTTATTTTCTTATTCTCGTATAGTATTTATATTAATACTAATATAATTCTAGTAGATAAGAAATATTCTCTATATTTAACTATAGTTTATATCTTAATATAGCGATTAGACTTCGTCGTACGATAACTAAATAAGCTAAATATATATAGTATAATTAAATATTTT
Source organism: Exophiala aquamarina CBS 119918 (assembly GCF_000709125.1). Lineage (NCBI taxonomy): Eukaryota > Fungi > Ascomycota > Eurotiomycetes > Chaetothyriales > Herpotrichiellaceae > Exophiala > Exophiala aquamarina. The sequence goes on from NW_013550578.1 coordinate 206,932, forward strand.
ATTATTTTTATAGTTCCTTTATATATACTCTCTCTTTTACTTTCGTATAGTAATTAAGGAGTCGATTATTTCGCTATCGATTCGTATATATCTAAAGCTACGATATTCTAGAGCGATAATTTCGATTCCTAGATTAGTTCTATATATTTCGTCTATTTTATTAAGTACTATCTTTAAGACCCTCGGCCTCTTCGTACGAATTTATAGCGAATAATCCTTTTAATTTAGTATTCTTCTTCGTTCTATATAACGATAGGATTTAATTAAGTATCGTCGGTAACTTACGAAGATAATAGATTCGTAGATACTATACGTAGTAGGTTTAAATAGAATATATTATAAATTTCTTTTAGTATATTAAGACGATAGTTATATAATTTAATAACTTTAGTTATAGTATACTTCGTATTCTTCTAATTAAGCTTCTTATTCTTTCGCGTCGTATATATATTCTTTAAGTCGAGCTAAACCTTATCGCCTACGCGGAATTCTATTAACTATTATCTTATACGATTTATAATTTCTTTTTACTCTTATTAAGTAACGACTATAGAAGTTTAAGTCTATTTTCTCGCCTTTTAGAGTTTTCGTACGATTTCTTCGCTCTATCGTATTAAGCTATTTCTTCTTTTATCTTCGCGAAGCTTATCTTATAGTTATACGAAGTCGATATTATATTTATAAGATAGAAAGAAAGGACTTACGCTAGTTAATTAGGCGTTTCTATTATTAATTACTAACTTAGCGATTAGTAGTAATTCTACCTAATTATCTTAGGCTTCGTTTACGAATATACGTACGTACGTCTCGATTATCTAATTTATTCGTTTCGTAGATTCGTCCGTTTCGGAATAATATATAGTAAATAATCGGCGTACGATACTTAGTAGCTAATATACTCGTTTCTATAGAGCGCTTACGAACTAGATTTCTTTATTCGATATAATAGCTCTCGGTAAACCGTAGGTCCTATAGAATATATATAGAAATAGAAATACTATATCTTACGACTTAATCGTATATATCGATTTAAGAATAACTCCTTTTTCTAGTTAGTCCGTAATTACCGCTAAATTCGTATAGCCTAGACTCTCTAGGAGCTCCGTAATAAAATTAATAAATATTTCGCTCTATATTCGATTCGGTATAAAGAAAAGTTTTAAGAATTCTTATTTCCTTTTTCTCTAGGCTTTTATTCGTCCGTAAATATTATAGTTTCGTACGAATTATCGAATATTCTATAGTATATTCGACTAGAAGAATTATCTTACTATTAAAGAGCTTATTACCTTTCGCTCGGAGTATTCGCTAATTACTAAGTTATAGATTTCTTAAATTAGGAATATATATAAAGGTTCTAAGTTCGGAATCTATAGTCTTCTACGAAAGCGTACGTTTCTTTAGCTATTAATTATATACTTAGCGATAAATACTTTTATCGCTAGAAATAATAGAAACTTTAGTACTCCTCGAGTAATTAAATTCTTAATCTACTCGTACGTTTCGTTCGACTCTACTATCGTAAACTAGTTAGTATTAACTATATTACTCGCTAGTTAAGCTTCGGTAGGAAGTTCTTCTACTCGTATAAAAGCTACTTAAATCGCTCCTTTCGCGTCGAAGAACTTCGGCTTTAGTAGTCTTATTATATAATACTATAGCCGATCGTCCTTTTCTTCTTTCGATATATCTTATTCTCTTCGCGATAGCGTATCGACTTATACGTTATTCTTTCCTTTAAGGTAGAAGATCGTAAAGTTATATTATAAAAGGATAAGAGACTACTATATTTACTTCTTCGTAAGCTTTTATATAATTATAAAGTACTCTAGATTCTTATAATTTAATTATATCTCGAACTTACTTACGCTCCTTAACTTAGTATTCTATTCTTTAAAATAATATATAATAGTTAATATTTTTTTATCGTATATTTTATAGTTATATTCCGCGAATAAGTTCTTTTTTAAAAAAAATATATAGAGTCGTACGAAACCGTCTTTTTCTACCTAGAATAAAGTACTACCTATATACTATTTAAAAGTATTAACTTCTAGAAATATTTCTTTTATATAGTTAAATAGAGCGAGAATCGGAGCTATTATAAATATCTTCTTTAGTCGTACGAACGCTATATCGACTTTCGAATTCTAATAGAAAGTCGAATTCTTTCGTACGAGTTTTATAATTAGTAGGATTATCTCCGAGAAACTCTTAATAAACTTTCGATAGAAGTTTACGAAACTAATAAAACTCTAGACGCCTTTAATAGACTTAGAAGCTTACTATTCTTAAATTACGATAATCTTTACTAGGTCTATTCGTACGCTTTATTTCGCGTCGATAATAAATCTTAAGTACTTTACTAACTTAACTTCGAATTTATATTTATCGATATCGATTTAAAGCTCTACTTCGCGGAGTCGACTTAAGACTTTTCGTATATAGTTTTAATATTCTTATTATATTTTCGAAGAATAGATTAAAATATCGTCTACGTATATCGAATAGAAAATATTAAGATAATTTCGTAAGGCCTAGTTAATATACTTCTAGAATATATTAGGCGTATTAATAAGTTTAAAAGGAGTAACTAGCTATTCGAAAAGGCTATATCTTATACGAAATACTATTATCTACTCGTCTCCTTCTACGATTTAGATTTTATAAAAGGCCGCGATAATATCGAGCTTCGTATACTACTTTACTTATTCGATATTTCGTAGAGTCTCGTAGATTAGTAGTAATAAATATCGATTCTTCTTCGTTAGCTTATTTAGTCCTCGATAGTTAATATAAAATCGTAATCTTCCTTCTAGCTTTCGTACGAAGAAAACTAGAGTCGTCGCTAACGAGTTACTTACTTTAATAAATTCTTTATCGAGGAGTTTAGTAAGCGTATATCGTAGTATTAAGAATTCGTCTCGAGATATATTATATAGTAGGCCCTATAGAACTTAAGGTTTCTTTTCGTCTTTTAGTTCGAGGTCGATCGCGTAGTTAATTTCCTTTCCTCGTAAAGGGAGTAACTTCTCTACTTTCGTACGACTAAAGACGTTTAAGAAATAGTAGTATTATTAAGGAAGCTTTATACGCGAATTAATAGACGTCTTTACTTTAAGTACTTTTTTAATATTTACTATCGTTACTAAGAATACCTAGATTTTCGTACGCTTCTTACTTTTCTAAGCTAGTAGACCGAATACTACGACGAAGACCTAGCTATAGTCTAAGGGCGTATATAGTTTTCGTAGTATATTATAGATCTTTAAATCGAAATAGCTTATTAAGAGAGAGTCGTTCGCGACGCTAAAACGTACGTCGTTCTTCTTTATCTAGAATAGCCTAAGGATAATTTCGTACGCTAGATTCGAAATAATATAGAAGAACGCTATTTCCTTATAGCTATCGATATTAACTTTAATCTTCGCTACTTCGGAGATTTTAGATCGTATAAAGTAGTCGAATTCGGAAATCGAACGAGAAGTAATAGAAATACGCTCGAAAAAATAGCGAGAAGCGAAGCGAGAATTAATTAAATTATACGATAAATAACTAGAATTAATTAGAGCCGATATATAATATTACTTATCTAAAAGTAATAAAACTATAAAGAATTAGTCGTCTATCGAGAGTTAAAAAGCCTTCTATTTCTTCTTCGTCTTCTTTATATACTTCTATCGACGACTTCTAGTAGAAGCTATTCTTTTAATAATTTCTTATTATCGTCTATAGTTTCTAGTTCTACTATTTTCCTTTTCGTCTTAGATTATATAACGAAAAGAAGAAGGTATTTAACGATAAAATAACTTCGTTAATCGTAGCGAAGATACGCTTCGAGCTTTTTTCTCTAGTTAAGTATCGTTTACGATACCTATAAAGCTCTCTATAGTTTCGCTAAGGACGCTATAGCTTATATTATCGACGTTTAATCTATCTTATCTTTCGTACGACTAGTAGTACCGAATAGATTACTCCTAGATATCTTCTCTTTAATTTTCTTCTATTAAAGAGCTTCTAGATTTATACTAATCGTATAGAGAAGAGTATAGTACTCTCTATAGATTAATAGAATTAGCGTTATAACGAGGGCGCTCTTTAGGTCGTACGAAAGGTAGTTTAATATAAACGTCTTCTTTACCGAATCGGTCTAGTCTAGTTCGCCGACCTTAAGTAGTATACGATTAAACTCGACGAGAAATATACTAAAGGACTTTTCGTCCTACTTTAGCCGAGAAAGCTTTCGTAACGCTCTTTCTACGACGTCGACGTCCTCGTACGTCGCCTTTAATTAACTAATAAGTCCTTTCGTATTTATTTCGAGAGTTAATTATACGGAATTAACTTACGAACTAACCTAGGTAAGGGCGTAGCCTCTTAGTCTACTATAGAAATACTAAAATCGTACGACTTCGGTTTCCTCTTACTTATCGACCGCTAACTTAGCTCGAGCTTAAGTAAGCTACGGCCGAAACTCTAATCTTTTTCTATTAAATTTAGCTAGCTTAGAAAGCTTAGCCTTTCGTCGTATAGAGTCGGATTTCTATATAGCGCTCGCCGTCGTAGAAGTCGTTACTTTAAGCGTACGAGTTCGTACTCTATTCTATTAGCCGAGTTAATTCTCGAGTACTATTATCCTTTAATTTTAAGCCTATAAGAGCTAGTATAGCTCTACCGCCTACGCTAGAGCGGTTTCCGTTAATTACTATTTATTATTTATTTCGTACGCGATACTCTTTCGCTACGTATAATAGGAAGCTTTAGAATAATATAAGGGTTTAGCTAGGAATTTAGAGTAATTCGTCTAACTATCGTATAACGAGGATTCTAAAGCTAAGGAGAGAAAAGAAAAGAGAAAATCTATTTACTATACGAATAAAGGAAATACTCCCTAGCCTCTCCTATAGTAGATTAGTATAGTTTCCTAGGAGATAATCGATAGAGAGGAATTACGTAGCTTCGGCTATATAATTATATAGCCTAAAGGTATACTACGAGTAATCGCTCTAGGGCGTACTCTAGAGCTTTATACGGATTTAACTCGTAATATAAATAATATTAAGAAGGAAACTTAATAATAGAAGGCTTACCTATAAGGAACTTAAAATCGATATTTATAAGCGATAAATAGATTAAATATAAAAAGACTAATTATCTATTACTACTATAGAAGCTCGTATACTAGGCCGTAATATATAGCGGTCTAGAAAGATATCGCGAATAGGAAAATATATATTAACGAAAATAGAAGAATTTATATTAGTTTACCTCGTAAGAAAGTATATAAAGTTTATTTCCTAAGGAATTAATTAGGAAGAGAATACTTAAGAGATATCTTCTTATAGAACGAGGAATTAAAGAAAAATATATAAGTAAATACTATTATAGTTAATATTAATATAGAAGGTCTTAAAGAAGAAATAGATAAAGAATTTATAGAGTATTTTATTAGAATAGCCGCTACGAAAGTCGTAAATAGAATAGTAGCTAGAGACTCTATATAAGGAATAAGGAGTCGAGGAAGAGGAAATTACGAACGAAGTAGCTATTTAGCGGAGATCCTAAAGAGAAAGAATTAAGTAGTTACTAGAGGTATTCGAGCTAAATAAATAAAAGACTTAGGAACTCGTAAAGAAGAATATATTAAAAAGAAAATAGAGTATAATTTAGAATTATTCTCGAATAAGAAGAGAATAGTCTAGCGTATAGAAGAAAAAAAAGAATAAAAGAAAAGAATTTCGATAATTAAAGAAAATAAAATTTCTAAAATTCCTAATAATATAGAGAATACTATAATAGACGATATTAAACCTCGAATACTATAATCTACTAAGAGTAAAGAGAAAATAGAAGTAGTAGCGAAGCTAAAGGTATTTCTTTATAGTAAAATACCTTTTCTTATAAAAAATAAACTTAAGAAGATATTAAATAAGATAAAAGAAGTAGAAAGTCTAGTTAAGTTACTTATAAAATAAGAAGTCTAAGAAATTATAGTATAGTATTTCTTAGTAGAATCGAAGAAAGTACGAAGTCTACTACTTTCGAAGAGAAAGTAGAAGTATAACGAAGATACTAAATAGATTATTATAAGTAAAGCTTTAATTAATTCTATTAGAATAGATAATCTAATATAAATAATTAGATACTAGAAAACGATTTTCTATATAGTCTATTCTATTATTTCGATAGAAACTTAAATTAGAATTTAAGACGTACTTATAGATAGTAGAGCTATAATTAACTTAATTATATAGTCTTTAGTAGAAGCGTTAAATCTTCTAATAGACGGTATTAAATCGACTATTACTAGAATTAAATTTAATAGAACTTAAGATAAGTTTATTAATATTATTCGCGACCTAGAAGTTAAGATAATAGATATAGTAGTTATAATTTATATATTCGTAGTAAAAACCTCGAATCTATACTATATAATTATTCTTAGGAAGCTTTACTAAATAGAAGTAAGGCTATAACTAGAAAGAAATAGAAACGATAATTATTTCGTTAAGATATTCGATTAAAGAATAAGTAAAGTATAAAAAATAAGAGTAGCTATTATCGTAATTTATAGAGAAGACTATATTAGTAGAATAGTTTAAATAGCTCGCGGTAAGAAGTTAAACTAAACCGCGAACTTAATAGTAATATACTTTAGTTCGCGAAATTACGAAGTACTAAAATATATTTAAACTATATAACTATATAGCTTAAAATATTATTTAGATTAGGAAAGAAGTTAATAAATTTAATAAGTTTATATTTTAACTATATAACTATATAGCTTAAAATTAAGAAGCTAGAAGGCCCTAAAAATAGTAGTTAAGAAAGAATAAGTAAGCTTTTAAGAAGAGAAGACGATATAAAAGTTAGCCTATATTAAGACTAAGCGATACCCTATTAACGCCTAGTTACGTAATTAGGCTTATATAAGCTAGGATTACGTAGTATCTATTAG
>NW_013550578.1:214189-217927 GCF_000709125.1 Exophiala aquamarina CBS 119918
TAGCCTAAATATTATAGCTTTAGAATTTAATAAAATAAAAAAAGATAAAAAATAGAATAGAAAAGAAAAAAGTAGAATTAAAGATTATTACTTATTTAACGAAAAAGATAAGAAAGAAAGTCTTATTAAAAGAATATATAATATTAATATTAATAATTTCCGTTTTAAGCCTTATAAAGAAGGTTTAAATAGTCGAGTAGTAGTTTACCGAAGTTTTCGGCGAAGCGACTACTAGAGTATTCGTTAGGAAAAGTTTCGGAATAGATTAAGGAAGCGGATATTAAATAGTATACTCCTTTCTAAATAGGTAAATATACTCTATAAGAAGAAGGCTAATAAAGTAAGGCCGATTAACTTAGCGAGAAAGAATAGTACTAAGCTAGAAGGAAATATTCGTTAAAGAAATAAGGTTATTAAGAAAGAAATAAAAAAGAAGCTTTATAATAATAAGGAGTATTCCTTTTTCTAATAGTTAAATCTAAAGTTTTCTTCTATAGTCGAGGAATTAAGACTTACTCTAGAGAAAGTATAGAAGTTTATAATCGATAATAGTTTAATCGTATAAAAGCGAGAAGTAGTTCTATAGATACTATATAATTAAGAAGAAACTTTTATATAGACCTTTTTAGAAATCGAATATATTAAGAAGAAAGTAGCGCCGCCTTAGAAGATTAGAATAATACCTTATAAAATATAGTAAGTAAAGAATTTTTATATTTTAAAGGCTTTAAAGTAGATAGTAATTAATTTAATAATAGATCGAAAAAAGAAAGAAGTTTTAGAAGACTATTATAAATTATATAGAAATCTATATTTTCTAGTAAAAAAGAAAGAAAGTAATAAGTATCGATTAATAAATATAACGATAAATATTAATTAAGTAATAATACGAAATACGAATTTATCGTCTTCGTTAAACGACTACTCGAAAGACTTTACTAAATACTATATTATTTTATTAATTAATTAGTATTTAGGATATAATTAAGTAGAACTAGTCGAATATTATAGAAATATAACGATATTCTAGACGCTAATTAGTTTTTTATATTAAACTATTCTTTCCTAAGGCGCTATAAACTCTATAGCTTAGTTTATAAGAATTATAAATAAAATTATAAAAGTATAGAGAATTTAAGGAAAGATAAGGACTTTTATTAATAATATTAATACTCTAGGTCTAAAGACTAACTATAAAGAAGAAGAAGTTATATTCGGAATTAAAAAGTATATTCTTAAATATATTTAATAATTAAATAAACTTTTCTATAATATTAAGAAATTAGAAGCTATAGTATTAAGAGAGAAACTATAACTCTATAGAACGAGTATAAAAGTAGTTAAGTATATCTATAATAAGTACGAAAGGTATTCGAAAGAATTAAAGATTATAAAGATTATTAATTAACTATTATATAAGAATATAAAAGAGATAAAGAAGTTTCTCGAAATTTATATCTACTATCGAATTTAGATAGAAGGATTTATATACTATATTAAGGTATTATATCGTCTTCTTAAGAAAGGAGTAAAGTAGAAGTAGAATCGCGAAGAAGAAGACGCGATATTTATATTAAATAATATATTAACGAAAGTATCGATACTAGTTTTAATTAACTATCTACTCGAAGCGGAACTTATTATTCTAGTAGTAGATATAAGCCTTATTAGATAGGAAACTATACTAATATAAATAGAACGAAAAGGTAATAGAAGATAAGTTATATACTATAAGAGTAGTTTATAGTTAAAGTCTAAGTCTTAATATAATACTAGTAAAAAAGAATATCGCGCTTTACTTAAGGCTCTAAAGAAATTTAAGATTTAGTTATACGAAGTCTCGTTTATAGTTAAAATTAATATATAAATATTAGTAGCTTAGTTAAATCGATTAACGATAGATTTACTAAATATATTAGTTATATAGTAGCGTACCTAGATTCGTCTATTTAATTTTAAAGTTTATTATATTTTAGGCGTTAAAAATACGATAGTCGATATACTTTTATAACGTTCTACTATAGAAGTAGATATTAAAGAGGCTAAAGAAGAAGAAGATATTAATATATAGATAGAAAGATAACTTAATTTTATATAAATTAAAATCTATTTCGTAGAAATAGAAGTAGATAAGTTAAGTAGACTAGATAATACGAATAAACGATTAAATTCGACTATTAAAGAAGGAAAGTTTAGTTCTATTAAAAAAATAAAATTTAAGTAGGAAGAATACGACGAAAAGTACTATAAGATCGTAGAATTTCTATTTTTATTAAGGAGACTAGAGGAGATAGCGAAAGAAGACTAGAAATCTTTTAAAAGGAATATATTAAAGTTTCTAGTTTAAGATAGATATCTTTTTCGTAGGCTTAATAAGGTAAACTCTATTTAAAGAGTAATTAATTTATTTAATTAAAAATAAAAGGTTTTAAAGTAGCTCTATAACGAGAGTAGTTATAGAAAAGGCGAAGCGACTTATAGAAGAATTTCGAATCGATATTAGTAGAAGAATATATAGAAAGAAGTTAAGTAGTTTATAAAGTCTTATAAAGAATATTAGTTTAGAGCCTTATAAAGAAAGAAAAAGTTACTTCGATTAATATAAATTAATTAATATTAAAATAAAGTTACTATAGATATAGTATATATATCGACGTTTTATAGAAAGGATTTTCTAGTATAAGTAAGAAGTAATTTTAGTAGTTAGGTCGAAGTAAGAGGACTTAGTAAAAACGATATAAAATAAGTCTTAAGATTTCTATAAAAAGAAGTTATTTATAGATATAGATTCTTTAAGACGCTAGTTATAGATAGAAGACTAGAAAATCGAGCGCTTACTACTAAACTAGTAGAGCGATATAATATTAAATAAGTTATAGTTTTAGTATATTATTCGTAAGCTAATAGAATAGTAAAAGTAGGCTATAAATCGATCGTTAGGGCTTTTTCTAAGATATTAAAATAGAATAGATCTAACTAGATATTTTACTTATACGCGGTACTTTAGGTAGATCGTATAATAGTAAGGAATAGTACTAAATTTACTTTTTATAAAGTAGAGTTTCTTAATAGACTAATACTTTTAATTAAGCTAAATATTATAACTTAGAGTATTTTAAACTAGAAAGTAGTAAAAGACCGTAAAGAGTTAATTACTTTTCGTATAAGAGCGTTATAAATAAGAAAAGAAGATTTAGAAGAGGTTAAACTTCGTCTTAAGAAGATAAAAGAGTAGAGAAAGAAGAGTTTTAATAAGAGGAAATAGATAAGAAAAGAAGAGATTAAAGTTAATTACTTAGTACTAGTCTATAATACGTTTTTAGTAATAAATAAGTTAAAAGAGGTTAAGCTATAGTTTCGCTAGCTTAGACCGTATAGAGTAACGATAATTAATAGAAAATATAGATTATATACTCTCTTAGAGCTTAACGAATTATAGATAAGAGCGAGGTACCTAGCTAATTAAGTAAAAAGGTTTTATATATAGAACGAAATAAATCTATTTCTTAAAATAGACGGTAAGTAGACTAGACTAAAGTTTATAACTATATAACTAGAGTAAGAAACTAGTTATATAAGTAACGAGGCTAAGGAAGAGGAAGCGAAAGGCGATAAAGAAGAGATATAGCTATTACGGGTTAAACTCGTAGAATATCTTAGTAAGAACTAGCGACGTCTAGATTCGATCGTATAGTTATATAGCCGAACGATATTACGTAATATTAATAGATATCTTAG
>NW_013550578.1:217937-228870 GCF_000709125.1 Exophiala aquamarina CBS 119918
CTCGTAGAATATCTTAGTAAGAACTAGCGACGTCTAGATTCGATCGTATAGTTATATAGCCGAACGATATTACGTAATATTAATAGATATCTTAGTAAGCGACGCTAAGACTAAACTAGTAATACTTAGATTCGACCGTATAGTTATATAGCCGAATAATATTACGTAATACTAATAGTTACTTAAGATATCGGACGACCTACCTTAGGAGATTATATCTCCCTATAGATAGCGGTAGGACTTCTTTCTCTCTTTCCTTTAGCTTAACGTCCTTATTAAATAGGCCCTATAGTAGTTAAATAAGCTTCTATTAAAACCCTTATATTATATTAAGCTTTCTATTATATAGTTAAGAGAAAGAGTTCTTATCGTATAAGATAAATATATTAATAGTATTAACGAAAGCTCTCCTATAGTAGATAGTATAATTATTTTAAATAATTTAAACGTAGAACGAATAGATAGTCGTATAAAATTAACGTATAGTAGTACTAGAATAGTAGCTCTAGTAGCGAAATAATAGTTAGGATATTACTACTCTATCGAGGACGATAATACTATTGGTAGTCGTAGTAGATATCGTTACGAAAATCGTAGTCGTACGACGGAAGGATAAGTTCTCGGAGCTATTCGAATTTAATAGAACGAGAGCGGTATTTCGTCTATAGTTAATATAAGCGCGAGTAAAGCTCGCCGTTAACCGAGTAGATAAGAATAAAGTTATATAGTTTTAGTACCTTTATAGTCGATTAAGAGGAAACGTATTCTCCTAACTATTATTATAGGTTAACTTCGTATAGTTAACGCTATAGATAACTATCGAGGACCTTATTAGCTAACTAAAGGCTATATACGACGATAGTAAGTTTATAGAGAGAGTATCGAGAAAATTCTTAACGCTATAATAAGGATCGAAAGCTTTTAGTACCTTTCTCGCTAAATTCGACCGTACGCTCCTCGACGTAGAAAGTCTTAACTAGGTAGATTAAGTTAAGAAGATATTCCTCGTAAACTATATCTCGTACGAGCTATATAACGCGGTTATAGCGGCGTCGATTTCGACGTCGTATCGAGAATACTATATACTTCTTTATAGTATTAGTACGAACCTAGAAGCTCTCTATAGAAGGAAGACGCGAGCTATAATACCTACGTACGAAATAAAAGGATTCTTCTCGGCGGAGGACGTAATAGACTAGAAATCGTAGATAATAACCTAAGTAGCGACTATAAGACCTCGTTAACGAGCGGCCTAGATAACTTAAGCGATTCTCGACTAACGTCGAGAAAAAGAATAGTATCTACGCTACGACTAACTAGGCTACTTTATCTAGAAGTATAAGCTTAAGTCGACCTAGCGGCTACGAAAATAGATAACGATAACGACGATAACTACTACTAGAGATATAGAGTTAGCGTCGGACGAAATAGAATAGTTAAAAGAGTAGCTTCTAATAAAAATCGTCGTTAGAAGTATACGAAGAAGACGAAGTAGAAGTAGAGCGACTTTAAGAAGTTAATAGATAGTCTATTATTCTTAGTATCTATATAAGTAAATTAAGAAGTTTTTATATTAATACTAGTAGATACGAGTTATTTATCTTATAAATTAATTAATATTCGTTTCGTTTCTCGTAATAGTCTTTAGCGTATTCTAATTACTTCTCGTTTAATTATCGATTTTAGTATAAATATAAAGTTAAAGATTATAAATATTATTAAGTTAGAAATTAATCTTAATAATTATAAAGAAAATATCTTCCTTTATATAATTTCCGATATATCGTACGATATAATTTTTAGTCTTCTCTAGATAAAGAAGAATAACGTTTAGATTAGTCTATAAAAGGAATATCTATATATTAATTACTCTAGTATTCGAATTCTAAATATAGAATAAAAATAACGTACTAAGCTAGACCTTATATCGATTTCGATATTAGCCTTCGCTATACTAATATAACGCTAACGAAAATAAAAGTAGAAAGAAATCGAAGTATTCGCTACTAGCCTAGCGAATATCGAGAAAGTATTAATAATAAAAGTTTCGATTAATCCTTATACGAAGCTATTTAAGTACTTCTACGAATATCTTAATATATTTAATTAATTATAAATAAATTAACTTTTCTCTATACGAGGAAAAAAAGTTAATTATAGTATTAAACTAGTAATAGAAAATAGAAAAATATCTAAAGTTTCTTAGAGGCTTCTATATAGTATATTCCGAGACGAACTACTCGTTCTACGAAAGACTCTTACGAAACTACTTAATAAAGATTTTATTAAAGTAAGTTTATCGTTTATAATAGCTTCGATACTCTTCGTATAGAAATCGAAAGATAGTCTAAGATTTTATATTAACTATTGTAGTCTTAATAAGATTACGAAGAAAAATTATTATTCTCTACTATTAATCTACGAGACTTTACGAAATATTAAACGCGTAAAGTAGTATACGAAACTCGACGTTATAGCGGCTTTTTATAAGATTTAGATCGCGAAAGGCGATAAATAGATAACGATATTTCGTATAAGATATAATCTTTTCGAATAGATAGTTACTTCCTTTAGGCTCGCGAATATATCTAGTATATTCTAGAAGTATATTAACTAGATTCTTCGCGACTACCTAAATATTTTCTATTTAATATACGTAGATAATATTCTTATCTATTCTTTCGAATCTTAAGAAGAATACCGAAATTACGTATAGTAAGTTCTTTAACGACTATAAGAAGCGAGTTTCTAAATTAATATCTTAAAATACGAGTTTAAAGTAAAGTTTATTAAGTATCTTAAGTTTATTATCGAAGTAGAAATAGGCGTATAAATAGATTTCGTAATAGTATCGATAATTCTAGAATAGAAAGCTCCTCGTATAGTTAAAGAAATATAAAGTTTTATTAACTTTACGAATTTCTATCGAAAGTTTATAAAGAAGTTCTCGATAATTATCTTATTAATTATAAAGCTTATACGAAAGAATATTACTTTTTAATAGAACGAAGAGATTAATTTAGCCTTTATATAGCTAATAAAGATATTTACGACGATATCGATACTCGTATTATTCGACGCTAAAAGAGAAATAATAGTAGAAGTAGATATATTAAAGTAGTATATCGATAGTATACTATACTAAGTTAATAACGAAGGAGTCGTACGACTCTATACTTTCTTCTCGAAGAAGAACTTATTCGTAGAATATAACTATAAAATCTATAATAAGAAAATACTAGTAATTATATAATATCTAGAAGAATAGAATACTAAACTATAAAGCGTAAAGAAATTCGAGATTCGATTTAACTATAAGAATCTCGAATACTTTATAATCGTACGAAAGCTAACGAAATAATAGATATAGTAGTTACTTATTCTATCTCGGTATAACTTTAAGATCTTATACGTTAAAGGAACGAATAACGAGCGAGTAGACGCTCTTTCTCGATACGAATAAAATTTACTAGAAGACGAGAATAATAATCGACTCTAGTATTATATAGCTTAACTCTTAAAGCTAGAAATAGTAGAAGAAATAAAGAAAGTACTATACGTAATATCGATATTCTTTAGTAAATATTCGTTTAATAGAAAATTAATAATAGTAACGAATTAACTTTAAATAGCGATAGAACTAGCGAATAATATCTACTAGGAAGTAGTAAAAGCTATACGGAAAAGGGCTCGAGTTTTTCCTTCGATATTAAGATTAAAAGTTTCGATTTCTAAATATAACTTAAATAGTAATAAATAGCTTCTCTTTCGAGAAAGGCGATAGATATCGAATTCTAAGCTTCTTCGTATAAGTATTATTTAATAAATTTACGACTTAATAGTAAATAGATATTTAGAACGAGAAGGAATAATAGCGATTCTATCTCGAGACTTCTTCTAGTCGAATATATTATAAAATATTCGAAGATTTATATAAAACTACGATATTTATAGACGAATAAAGATATAGCGAAAGAAAAAGGTCGAGTTTCTTAAACTACTTCTTATACTAGACTAAGTATAGCGCGAAATATTAATAGACTTTATTACTAGACTTCCTAAGAGCGAGAAGTATACGAACCTCTTAATAATTACGAATCGACTAGGAAAGAAAGTAATTCTCGAAGAAATACGCTTAATCGAAGTAGAAGACGTAGTAAGAATATTCTTTCGTACGTTCTATCGATAATACGATCTACTAGCGGCGATCGTTACGAATTAAGGCTTCTAGTTTATAGGAGCCCTTTAGATACGATTTTATAAACTATTAAGTATTATACGATAATTATCGATAGCTTTTTATCTATAGATAGATAAATTAACGAAATATATAAACTAAATAGTCGAGACGTATCTATATATATATATTAGAAGAATATAGGATAATTAGGTAGGAGTACTTCTAATAGCCGAGTTAGTAATTAATAATTACGACGCTTAGTTAACGAGAGTAAGCCCCTTCTTCCTTAGTTATAAATACTATATTAAGACGATTTAGCTAACGAACGTTATACGACTAATTACTATTCTTAGAAGTCCTATCGAGTAAGGAGAAGAAATCGTATAACGACTATAAAAGGCGAGGAAATAGGCCTAAATATTAATAGTAGTTATCTAGTAGAAGTAAGAAGAAGCTATAAATCGTACGAAGTAATAAGCGGTATAGTTTCGAGTTAGCGATAAAATTTAGCTTAACTTCTAAAATATATATATAACTCGATAGTTAAAGAAACTAAACTAAAAGAATACTAAGTATATAGTATTAAAATCTATCGATACTTATAGCTATCGGCTAGATATTCTATCGAATATCTATAACGTCTTCTACGCCGACCTTCTACGTACGACCGCGACGGACCTTCTAGAGTCGTAAATACGAGACGACGAATAATCGGAACTAATTCGCGTAAACGAAGAGGATAAGTTCGACGTCGAGAGAATTCTAGACGAACGTACGATACGTCGTAGCCGAAGTATACGAGCTAAAGTCCTAGTTAAATAGTTAAGGTATATATAGCTAATATAAGAACTACGTATAGCCCTTAAGGATATAATCGCTTTAGAGTTATACGAAGCTTCTACGCTAAGCGAGAATAGCTTCGAACGAGGGGAGAGGAGTAATATTACGAATTAAATTTATAGGATATCTTAGTAAGAACTAGCGACGTCTAGATTCGACCGTATAGTTATATAGTCGAACGATATTACGTAATATTAATAGATATCTTAGCGAGTAACGCTAAGACTAAACTAGCGATACCTAGATTCGATCGTATAGTTATATAGTCGGACGATATTACGTAATACTAATAGTTACTTAGGATATCGGGCGATCTACCTTAGGAGATTATATCTCCCTATAGATAGCGGTAGGACTTCTTTCTCTCTTTCCTTTAGCTTAATATCCTTATTAAATAGGCCCTATAGTAGTTAAATAAGCTCCTATTAGAACCCTTATAATAGCTAGGAATTTTCCGTTTTTTAAGAATTAAGATTCTACGTTCTTATACTAGATCTAGATATATATATAGCTTAGAAGAGAGCGAAGAGGAGTAAGCGTATCGACTAAGTCGCCGAATTTATTTATTTAAGTTTTTAATTTTTTATACTAGCGTTCGAAGTATAGAGTTTAAGAACGAATATAGAAAGGATATTTAATAAGCGGAATAGGGGTCGTTAATTAACTTAGTTAATCCGAGAAGAGATCTTATAGTAGAAGACGAACTATTAAAGAAAAAAATATAGAAAGGAGTTCGACTATATAGATTTAATAATAGTATAGCCTAAAGTAACTAGAAAGTCTAGTAGTATTACTATAGAAGGTTATAGAGTAAAGGAGAAAGACTAGTATCGAAAGTAAATATTTAATTATCTATTATCGTATAGAGTAAATTAAAAATATAAAATATATATCGAACTACTTAGTTAGGTTTCTAAATAACTATAAATCGAAAAGACTTACTCGAAACGAATTTAATTAGAACTTATAGAATATATTAAGGTATTATATACCTTTATATATTAAGATATATAAGAATATAGCGAAGATAGAAAGGGACTAAACCCTTAAAGACTAGGGTTTAAGTAACTAGGGTAGAATATTTAGATATAGAAACGTAAATCTATATACTTTAGCCTTCTATATCGATAACTATTATAAGGGTTTAGCTAGGAATTTAGAGTAATTCGTCTAACTACCGTATAACGAGGATTCTAAAGCTAAGGAGAGAAAAGAAAAAAGAAAATCTATCTACTATACGAATAAAGGAAATACTTCCTAGCCTCTTCTATAGTAGGTTAGTATAGTTTCCTAGGAGATAATCGATAGAGAGGAATTACGTAGCTTCGGCTATATAGTTATATAGCCTAAAGGTATACTATAAGTAATCGCTCTAGGGCGTACTCTAGAGCTTTATACGGATTTAACCCGTAATAACTATAAAAGTACTTTCTATAGTTTAATCGAGCTTTTTATCTTTCTCTTAAGCTAGAGAAGAAAGTTAGAGATAAGTAAATAGTAATTCCTAGCGTTATTTAATATTTTAAGAGAATAATAGGCGAGATAGAGTCTAAACTCGATAAGAAGACGACCTAATAAGAGGAACTAGTAACGTTATATAAAGAGGAATTTATTATAAGAAATAAATACGATAGGAATAGGTAATAGTAAGTAAATTAAAGATACGTAGACTATATAGTTATATAAGTAGAAGTATATACGAAAGATAAGAAAGAAGAAGCGACTTAATCTATAAATACGGACTTCTACCGCTAACTTCTCTATCTTCGTCCTTTATATTACTTACTTAGTCTCCTTCCTATTCGTACGGTCTCTCTCTTACCTTTTATCTCTTTAAGTTATCTTCTAAATTACGATTAAAGCTATTCTACTCTCTAAACGCTTTAAATTATTATCCTTATAGCGTCGACTAATATAGCCGATAGAAAGAAGAAAGCTCCCTCTAGGAATAAATAGATATAGTATTCTAATATAGTTCCGTATAATCTAAAAGAAGTAAATAGAATTAAGTCTACTTAAGGCGGCCTACTAACTCTCGTAATTACTAATTCGATCTAGCTAGCTATAGTAAGAATTCTAGACACGAAAATAATAGTTAAAATAGTTATACTAATACTATAGATTTCGGTACTAATTAATAGTAGTAGAAACCTATAGAATTTAATTATAATCTTAGAAGTATTTAAAGAAATCGATACTAAGAATAAATTATAGATCTATAGAGTCTTAAATAAAGTCTCTAGTCTATACTAAAATCTCGAAGATACTATCGACTCTCTAGTCTATAATTATATAGACCTTCGAAGTATATATTTAGTTCTAGATAAAGTCTTAAAATTAAATTCCTACTATAATTTATTAGTCTAGTAAGTCGAGAAAGTTAAGAGTAAGCGGATTATACTTAGTAAAAGAAGAAATAGAATTACTAAGAAGTTTAAGTTAAAAAGACTAGGTTTAATAGTCTTAGCGTAGATAAGTATTAAATAGCGAGATTAGTTCCTATATTATCTAATTAAAGTAAGTACGTTAACTTACGATATAATTAAAGAAAATTATATAGATAATTTTAAAGAATAGATATAGAAGAAGGTAAAATTAGTATTACTAATTAAAATTATTAAGAGAGTAAGCTATTTTATAGTCTATAGATAGGCTAGACTTAGAAATATATATCGAGGTAGATCGATCGAAATTCTAGTAGATAATATTCGAAAGGCCTATAAAGAAATTAATATATATAAGAAATAAGAGTATATCGCTTATCTAAAGTTCTAAGAAGTATTAGAAGAAAGATAATTAGAAGAGATTTATAGTATCTACTAGAAGTATAGAGCGTTATCTAGAAACTATATTAATTTAATAAATAATAAAAGGAACTCTATATAGTCTATTAAACCTACTTTATATATAGAGAAATAACTTATAAGAGGTAATATACTAGAAATAAAAGTTAAGAAGCCTTAAGTAAAAGGCGAAGATATTAAGAATCTAGGTAGAAATCTTAAGTTCGAGGCTAGGAAATATTAATAAAGAATAAAGACTATTAAAGAAGGAGATATAAGCTCTTCTATAAGAGAACCTAGGAAAAGAATATTTCTAAAGAAGAAAGATATATTCGACTATATAACTATATAGTCGAGTTCGAAGAAGATTATACTTAATACTAGTATTTAAAAATTTCTTAATAAAGAATTCTACGAGCTAAAGGATAAAACTATTAGAAGTTCGTCTACTAGGCCTATAGAATCTATATAATAATAGTTTAAGAATTTATTTATAATAGAAGCTAAGGTATAGAATATTAAGTTAATTATAATTCTAGCTAACTTAAAGAAACGACTAATTCTATATAGTTTAATACTTAGCCTCTTAAGTCTATTAAGACCGAAGAAACTAAATAGAAATTCTACGTTAATCTAAATAGTAGAAGCTAAGGTAGAATACGAAATTTAAAGGATCTTTTAAGAAAATTAAGTCTTAAAGGAAGTATTAATAAATCGAGTCTTTTAGAGCTATCTAATTAAGAGCCTAACGGTAATATAGAAAATTCTATAGAAATTAATAGTTAGGTAGATAGAGAGAAGAATTAATAACGAAGAAGAAGGATTAATTAATAATAACGAGAAGAATATATTTATAAGTTTTTCTAGGCTCTAGCTTATTAGTATTACTTTAGAACTATATATAAGTATAGCTAATTATAAGGTAAAGAGTAAGAACGAAAGTAGAATAGTTAACGAGCTTAGGTAGATATTCTATAAGTTTACAATAATAATTACGCTTTTCTATACTAATCTACGAAGCGATATAAAGTACTAAACGATAATCTAGATAAGCCTAAATAACTACTATAATAAGTATAATAATTTAAACTAGAAGATTCGTAGTAGTAATATACGATACGAAGGGTAGAGTCTTTAAATTAAGAATCTAGGTATTCTAGAAATTAGAAGATAGAAAACTAAGTAGCTAAACGACTTTATTATACTAATAGCTATTACCGCTATTAAAGAATATAATAATAACTAAGTCTATATTATACTATACTATATATAGAATATAATTAAATAAGGTAAACGTTATAAACTATAGAAAGGAAATAGAAACTAGACTTATACTATTATTATTAATAAGAATCTATATTAATTCTTAATTATCTAGAAACTAACTAAGGAAAAAAGAAGAAGTAAAGTCTTTTATTTCGACTCTATCTACGACTATAAGAAGGAGAAGAATAATAAGAACTTAATTTATTTCTACTCGTTATTAGTTACCGAAGGATATCTACTAGAAGATATTATTATTAGCGATATAAAAAGTAAGAAGTAATAGAATACTAGTAACTATAGACTATAGATAATAATATATTTTCGAGTATTCTATTATAGTAAAGATCTATAAGTAGTATAAATTAATATAGAAACGAAAGTAGAAGTAGTAAATATAATTACTAAAGAAGTTAAGAACTAGAAGATAAATCTATTCTTTTCGGAGAAGGCTTTTATACTAGGCGAAATAGGAAATTTTAATATATCTACTAGAGGAAAGAAGGTTATAATTATCGATCTTAAGAATTTAATTAAGGCTAATATATAATCTATTAGAAGTAAGATTAAAATATAATTAAAGAAGTAACTACTAAAGTAGAAGAGATTAAACTATATAACTATATAGCCGAATAATTTAGAAAGTATAAGGACGATTTATTATATATTATTTTATTTATATTACTTTAAGAATATAATACTAGAATATTAGGATTATAGTATAAATATTTCTTTTTCTACTAGTTAACTATAATTTCGTTTCGTTTAGTATTTCGTTTAAAGCTTTTTACTCTTTATAAGGTAAACGACTTATATAAGTTATCGAGAGAAACTATTATATCGTTAATCTCGATATTACTCTCTAAGTTTTCTTTTACGATAATCGGTACTACGGCCCTAAGTTAACGAAAAGAATATTTAAATACTAGCTATAAAGAATTATTCTTAATACGATACGATTACTTAGTATTATAATATTTCTATAAGAATAAAGTAATTTCTCTACGAGTTAACTAGCGAGCCTATAGTTCTAGGTATTATAGATATACTTAAGACGATTTTCTAAGTAGTAGAGTAAAGAGAAATATATTAGGGCTCGAGGCGCTTAGTTATAAGAAAAGAGAAAAGGGGCCTTAGTATAGAAGAATAAGTAAGTAAGAAAGAAAATAGATAATCGAGAAGATAAGTAAAAAAAAGAACGAGTAACCTAATATATACGAGCTTACGTTAAGTATTAAATAGTAGTTATAAGAATATAGTTTATAGAATTAAGAGCGTTTTTCCTTCTACGAGTTCGACTATATAACTATATAGCCTAAGTTTTAGTAGTAGCGACCTTTACGAATAAAGCTATTATAGCTTTATATACGTCTATTACGAGAAGTCTTAAAAGTATAGTCCTTTAGCGGACTTAAGACTAGAGAGATCGATAGCGTTACTATTCCTTCGCTAATATAGATAAGTAAAGAGTATCGTTTTAGTTATAGCTACTATAGTATTCGTTTTAGTGTCGATTAGTTCTTATCCTACGATCTTAGAAGAAAGAGAACCCCTAGTAACGTAGCCCTACTCCCTTATTCGACCTATAGGATAGGCGAGAATATATATCGATTTAATCTTAATATACTATAGGATTAGAAATTACTTAACTTAATTTCTAAGTATTCTAGAAGTTAACTCGTATTTACGAATACTCGGTAATTACTCTTATACTTACGAGATATTATAACGGAGCCTACGCCTATATAAAATAGGCCTATACTCCTTTATATAAGGGTTTAGCTAGGAATTTAGAGTAATTCGTCTAACTACCGTATAACGAGGATTCTAAAGCTAAGGAGAGAAAAGAAAAGAGAAAATCTATCTA
>NW_013550578.1:228965-235060 GCF_000709125.1 Exophiala aquamarina CBS 119918
TATACGAATAAAGGAAATACTCCCTAGCCTCTCCTATAGTAGATTAGTATAGTTTCCTAGGAGATAATCGATAAAGAGAAATTATATAGCTTCGACTATATAGTTATATAGCCTAAAGGTATACTACGAGTAATCGCTCTAGAGCGTACTCTAGAGCTTTATACGAATTTAATTTATAATATTACTCTCTTCCTTTCTTCGTACGGCGCTAAGAAGCCGCTACTCCTAATAGGAATTAGTCGAGCGCCGAGTAGCGTATAAAGTAAAATTCTTATTTCTACTTACTTTTATTCTACTTTTTCTTCTCTTATACTAATTATTAAGGAAGTTTTTATAAGTACTTATTTCTACTTCTATTACGTACGATTATTAGTCGTTACTAACTCTTAAACGTTCGTAGTCGATATAGTAAATAAGTAAGCGAACTAATCTATTTCTTCTTCTTTAATTCGTCCTCTATACTCTAAGCTCTAGGCCTTCTCGTTTAGTTATACGTACTAATAGGAGAACGGAAAAGTTAAGATAATATAGTATTAGTAGTATAGGATGTCGCTACGGCTTAGTATTAGTTAAAGTAGCTCGCGCTAACTTAAATCCCTATTTTCCTTACCTCTAAGTAATCGCTAGTATCGTACTACTATAATATCTCTTAACGAACGATCTTAGCTATACTAGAAACTAATATACCTTTCGTACGAGGAATAGTTACTCTAGTATAGGTTCGGTCGTATCGATTATCGTATATTAACGCCTTACTTATTTAGAGCCGAAGTATTCTTTTCGGTCCTTATAATCGTTATAAGCGCTTAATACGCCTATTTCTAGAGTATCGACGTATTCTAGGATACTTCGATAGTACGTACGATAACTATAAGTAGTCGGACCGCGATACTCGTTATTCGGAGCGCGATAAAGACGACGATAGTAGTATTATAGTACTATCGTCGGATTCGTCCGATAACGACGGCGCTCCTCCTCCTATTCGTAAGGCTCTCCTCCCTTTTCCTTCTCCTTCTCGCTTCGGCGAGGTAGTTATAAAAAAGCCCGCCCCTTAGCGGTAGGTACGTATAATATTTCTTTTATTCTCTTATTCTCGTATAGTACTTATATTAATATTAGTATAATTCTAGTAAATAAGGAATATTCTCTATATTTAACTATAGTTTATACCTTAATATAGCGATTAGGCTTCGCCGTACGATAACTAAATAAACTAAATATATATAGTATAATTAGATATTTTATTACTCTTATAGTTCCTTCGTATATACTTTCTTTTTATTTCCGTATAGTAATTAGAAAGTCGATTATCTCGCTATCGATTCGTACGTATCTAAAGCTACGATATTCTAGAGCGATAATTCCGATTTCTAGGTTAGTTCTATATATTCCGTCTATTTTACTAAGTACTATCTTTAAGACTCTCGGCCTCTTCGTACGAATTTATAGCGAATAATCCTTTTAATCTAGTATTCTTCTTCGTTCTATATAACGATAGAATTCGGCTAAGTATCGTTAGTAACTTACGAAGGTAATAGATTCGTAGATACTATACGTAGTAGATTCGAATAGAATACGTTATAAATTCCTTTTAGCGTATTAAGACGATAGCTATATAATCTAATAACTTTAGTTATAATATACTTCGTATTCTTTTAATCGAGCTTCTTACTCTTTTACGTCGTACGTATATTTCTTAAGTCGAGCTAGACCTTATCGCCTACGCGAAACTCTATTAACTATTATCTTATACGGTTTATAATTTTCTCTTACTCTTATTAAGTAACGACTATAGAAGTCTAAGCCTATTTTCTCGCCTTCTAGAATTTTCGTACGATTTCTTCGCTCTATCGTATTAGGCTATTTCCTCTTTTATCTTCGCGGAGCTTATCTTATAGTTATACGAAGTCGATATTATATTCGTAAAATAGGAAGAAAGGGCTTACGCTAGTCGATTAAGCGTTTCTATTATTAATTACTAACTTAGCGATTAGTAGTAACTCTACCTAATTATCTTAGGCTTCGTTTACGAACGTACGTACGTACGTCTCGATCGTCTAATTTATTTATTTCGTAGATCCGTCCGTTTTAGAGTAATATATAGTAGATAATCGACGTACGATACCTAGTAGCTAATATACTTATTTCTATACGGCGCTTACGAACTAGGTTCCTCTATTTAATACGATAGCTCTCGATAAATCGTAGGTCTTATAGAATATATATAGAAATAGAGATACTATATTTTACGACTTAATTATACGTATCGATTTAAGAATAATTCCTTTTTCTAGTCGGTCCGTAATTACCGCTAAATTCGTATAGCCTAGACTCTCTAGGAGCTTCGTAATAAAGTCGATAAATATCTCGTTCTATATTCGGTTCGGTACGAAGAGAAGTTTTAGGAATTCTTATTTTCTTTTCCTCTAGGCTTTTATTCGTTTATAAGTATTATAGTTTCGTATAAATTATCGAATATTCTATAGTATATTCGGCTAGAAGAATTATCTTACTATTAAAGAGCTCGTTACCTTCCGCCCGAAGTATTCGCTAATTACTAAGTTATAGATTTCTTAAATTAGAAATATATATAAAGGTTTTAAGTTCGAAACCTATAGTCTTCTACGAAAGCGTACGTTTCCTTAGCTATTAATTATATACTTAGCGATAGATACTTTTATCGCTAGAGACGATAGAAACTTTAGTACTCCTCGAGTAATTAAATCCTTAATCTACTTATACGTTTCGTTCGACTCTACTATCGTAAACTAGTTAGTATTAACTATATTACTTACTAGTTAGTCTTTAGTAGGAGATTCCTCTACTTATACGGAAGCTACTTAAATCGCTTCTTTCGCGTCGAAGAACTTCGGCTTTAGTAGTCTTATTATACGATACTATAGTCGATCGTCTTCCTCTTCTTTTAGTATATTTTATTTTCTTCGCGATAGCGTATCGACTTATACGTTATTCTTTTCTTTAAGGTAGAAGATTATAAAGTTATATCGTAAGAAAATAAGAAACTATTATATTTACTTCTTCGTAAGCTTTCGTATAATTATAAAGTACTCTAGATTCTTATAATCTAATTATATTTCGAACTTATTTACGCTCTTTAACTTAGTATTCTATTCTTTAAGATAACGTACGATAGTTAATATTTCTTTATCGTATATTTTATAGTTATATTCCGCGAATAAGTTCTTTTTTAAAAAGAATATATAGAGTCGTACGAAATCGTCTTCTCCTACCTAGAATAAAGTACTATCTATATACTATTTAGAAGTATTAACTTCTAGGAATATTTCTTTTATATAGTTAAATAGAGCGAGGATCGAAGCTATTATAAATATCTTCTTTAGTCGTACGAACGCTATATTAACTTCCGAATCTTAATAGAAAGTCGAATCCTTTCGTACGAGTTTTATAATTAGTAGAATTATTTTCGAGAAATCCTTAATAAACTTTTAGTAGAAGTTTACGAAATTAATAAAACTTTAGACGCCTTTATTAGATTTAGAAGCTTATTATTCTTAGATTATAATAACCTTTACTAGATCTATTTATACGCCTTATTTCGCGTCGATAATAAATCTTAAGTACTTTATCGACTTAACTTCGAACTCGTATTTATCGATATTAACCTAAAGTCCTACTTCGCGGAGTCGACTTAAAACTTTTCGTATATAGTTTTAATACTTTCGTTATATTCTCGAAGAATAGATTAAGATATTATTTATATACGCCGAGTAGAAAATATTAAGGTAATTTTATAAGGTCTAGTTAATATACTTCTAGAATATACTAGGCGCGTTAATAAGTTTAAAAGAAGTAATTAGCTATTCGAAAAGGCTATATTTTATACGAAATACTATTATCTACTTATCTTCTTTTATAATTCGAATTTTATAAAAGACCGCGATAATATCGAGCTTCGTATACTACTTTACTTATTCGATATTTCGTAGAGTCTTATAGATTAGTAGTAATAAGTATTAATCCTTCTTCGTTAGCTTATTTAGCCCTTAATAATTAATATAGAATCGTAATCCTCCTCCTAGTCTTTATACGAAGAGAACTAGAGTCGCCGCTAACGAGTTACTTACTCTAATAAATTCCTTATCGAGAAGTTTAATAAATATATATCGTAGTACTAAGAGTTTATCTCGAGATATATTATATAGCGAACTCTATAAAACTTAAGATTTCTTTTCGTCTTTTAGTTCGAGGTCGATTATATAGTCGATTTCCTTCCCTCGTAAAGGAAGTAACTTCTCTACTTTTATACGACTAAAGACGTTTAAGAAATAGTAGTACTATTAAGGAAGCTTCGTACGCGAATTAGTAGACGTCTTTACTCTAAGTACTTTTTTA
The DNA here is from genome assembly GCF_000709125.1 of Exophiala aquamarina CBS 119918. Lineage (NCBI taxonomy): Eukaryota > Fungi > Ascomycota > Eurotiomycetes > Chaetothyriales > Herpotrichiellaceae > Exophiala > Exophiala aquamarina. Next base: position 233,340 of record NW_013550578.1, read on the forward strand.
ATATTCGCTATCGTCGCCGAGAATACCTAGGTTTTCGTACGCTTCTTACTTCTCTAAGCTAGTAGATCGAATACTACGACGAAGACCTAGCTATAGTCTAAGAGCGTACGTAGTTTTCGTAGTATATTATAGATCTTTAGATCGAAATAGCCTATTAAGAGAGAATCGTTCGCGGCGCTAAAATATACATCGTTCTTCTTTATCTAGGGTAGCCTAAGGATAATTTCGTACGCTAGGTTCGGAATAATATAGAAGAATACTATTTCCTTATAGCTATCGATATCGACTTTAACCTTCGCTACTTTAGAGATTTTAGATTATACGAAGAAGTTAAATTCGGAGATCGAACGAGAAGTAATAGGAATACGCTCGAAAGAATAGCGAGAAGCGAAGCGAAAGTTAATTAAATCGTACGATAAATAACTAGAATTAATTAGAGCTAATATATAATATTACTTATTTAAAAGTAATAAAACTATAAAGGATTAGTTATCTATCGAAAATCGAAAAGCCTTTTATTTCTTCTTCGTCTTCTTTATACGCTTTTATCGACGACTTCTAGTAGGAGCTACTCTTTTAACGATTTCTTATTATTATCTATAGTCTCTAGTACTACTACTCTCCTCTTCGTCTTAGGTCGTACGATAGAAAGAAGAAGATATTTAACGATAAAGTAGTTTCGTTAGTCGTAGCGAAGATACGCTCTAAGCTCTCTTCTCTAGTTAAGTATCGTTTACGATACCTATAAAGCTCTCTATAGTTCCGCTAAAGACGCTATAGCTTATACTATCGACGTTTAATCTATTTTATCTTTCGTACGACTAGTAGTATCGAATAGGTTACTTCTAGATATCTTCTTTCTAGCTTTCTTCTATCGAAGAGCCTCTAGGTTTATACTAATTATATAGAAGAAAGTATAGTATTTCCTATAGATTAATAGAATTAGCGTTATAACGAGGGCGCTCTTTAGGTTATACGAAAGGTAGTTTAATATAAACGTCTTCTTTACCGAGTTAGCCTAGTTTAGTCCGTCGACCTCGAGTAGTATATAATTAAACTCGGCGAGAAATACGCTAAAGGACTTTTCGTTCTACTTTAGCTAAGAAAGCTTTCGTAATACTCTTTCTACGACGTTAACGTCTTCGTACGCCGCCTTTAATTAACTAATAAGTTCTTTCGTATTTATTTCGAGGGTTAATTATACGAAATTAACCTACGGGCTAACTTAGGTAAGGGCGTAGTTCCTTAGTCTACTATAGAGATACTAAAATCGTACGACTTCGATTTCCTCTTACTTATCGATCGCTAACTTAGCTTAAGCTTAAGTAAGCTACGGCCGAAACTTTAATCTTTTTTTATTAAATTTAGCTAGCTCGGAGAGCTTAGCCTTTCGTCGTATAGAGTCGAATTCTTATATAGCGCTCGCCGTCGTAGAAGTCGTTACTTTAGGCGTACGAGCTCGTACTCTATTCTATTAGCCGAGTTAATTCTCGAGTACTATTATCCTTTAGTTTTAAGCCTATAAGAACTAGTATAGCTCTACCGCCTACGCTAGAGCGGTTTCCGTTAGTTACTATTCGTTATTTATTTCGTACGCGGTACTCTTTCGCTACGTATAATAGAGAGCTTTAGAATAATATAAAGGTTTAGCTAGGAATTTAGAGTAATTCGTCTAACTATCGTATAACGAGGATTCTAAAGCTAAGGAGAGAAAAGAAAAG
>NW_013550578.1:235200-430776 GCF_000709125.1 Exophiala aquamarina CBS 119918
TTAGTATAGTTTCCTAGGAGATAATCGATAGAGAGGAATTACGTAGCTTCGGCTATATAGTTATATAGCCTAAAGGTGTACTACGAGTAATCGCTCTAGGGCGTACTCTAAAGCTTTATACGGGTTTAACCCGTAATACTTTACTTAGATAGATCTTAAGTTATTTAATAAGATAGAAAGCGACTATATATTCTACTCCTTCTTTCTACGGTCTTCGGCTACTTCTACTATAGATCCTAAACCTTGTCTCCCGGATAGTATATAAGTAATAAAAGAGAGATAAGACTTAAGCTTCGTCTACTTAGAGTAAAGTCTAAGTAAAATAAATATTAGTCTTATCGTCGATGTAGTCTCCGGTACACTAAGGCGAGGTATCTTCTCTTAAAGTACGGAGCATAATTTTCCGCTCCGGAGGTAGTATTTATATCGATATCGCTACCGAGAGCCGAATTTACGGTTATAAGTATCTCTAATCTACTTAATACATTATCGCACTTAGACCCTAGCCTTATCGTAGACGTTTAGAGTAAAGCGTAGGTCGTAGTATCCGGTAGTAGCTAGGGTAGTATAAGGGTATTACGGTCGCGGTACGTATACTCCGTTCCGTGGATAGGTCAAAAGAGAAGCGGAAGGCGTCGAGGTATATAGAATAACGAGATATATAGAAAAGACTAGGTATAATGGAAAGGGGCGAGGAGGGTTTAAGAATCCTCTCGAAGCCGCGAACATCGCGGCTCGTAGATTTATAGTATTCTACTCTAGACCTCTACTTACTACGCGATGATCTAACAATATAGAAAGGAAGACTAGTGGAGTGAGAAGGTGGAGGTTACTAACGAGACTAGAAACCCGGAGTTTAGTAGCGGGCCCTAGTGGACTACTAGGCTACCGGGCAAGCGACAAAGGGAGCAAGGGTTGGGCAAAGCGATGGGTTGTAGCTGAGGGGTCAAGCCATAGGTGCAGAGTGCTCGCTAAGCGGCGGTCAATATCGTCAAAAACCCGAGCCCATTACACTACCAATTATTTTCTACCAGCAATACCTGCATCTGGACACCCCCGCTCAAGTCACTCAAACCCCGTTTGACAGCGACTAAACACCACCTGTCACCTCCACCATTGGCTGATATAACCACCCATCTGCATGGTGGCTTTCCTCTAAATTACCAAGCAGTAATGCACCACCATCGTCCATTACCAGAAGCTTGGCTGTAGTGAGGCGCAGCCTTGTTCAGTCGTCATGTCAACTCATCTTGCATTCCCCCTTACTTCTTCAATCAAAATCCAAACCCATCGCTGGAAACTCCATACCTTGGAACCTCATCCTACACCCGCAACCAGCACCACAAGCACGACCCCATCTATCGCCAGATCATGTCTGGGGTGGGTGAAGTTCTAGCAATCGTTAGTTGCGTCGCCGGACTCATCCAAGCCTATGATTCTGGCACTCGCATCATCAGACAAATCAAAGCGAGACGCCAGGCCCATGGCGCTCTTCCACCCTCTGATCTACTCGAGCAATCTATTGAGAAAGGCAAGAGGGAAATCCAAAAGGTGGTCGAGGATGGAAAGCAGCGCTTTGGTCCCTCATTCGAAGAGGGCGACGGTGAGCCACCACCAAATAGGAGAATTCAATCACTAACGTCGCAATCAGCCACCGCTCAAAATGCTCTCTTCCGCATCACCATTGCAACACAGCAAGCTCTTCTAGATGGCCTTACTCAGGCTCGCGAAGACGACGGAATCATAGATTTCGGATATTGTCAACACCTCGGATAAGGGTCGCAACGATGCCCTCATCGCACTCCATCAATTGTTCCAGCGCAAACTCGAGGAAGAGATGGCGACCAAGAGAATACAATCTCCAACATTAGCATCGTCCCAGGCTCCAGCATCACTACCTCCTGCTCCTACTTCCCTAATCTCGCCCTCTCCATATCAACATCATCCTGTCCAGGTCACAAATCCCAGACATGATCAATCGACCCCTTCGCCGTGGCCCAAGATCAAGAAGTCCCGAACATTTGGTGAAGTGGTGGGGTTTCGACGAAAGTCAAAGGATAACAGGGATCTATCTCCAACAATATCAGATGTCCTAGAGTTGGACAAACTGGCTGAAATGGCCCCCAGACTATCAAAGCACGAAATACAACCCTCGGTAAATCGGCGAAATACAAACTCTTCTATGCGTTCCCATGCCACTTGGTCGAATGGTTCTACCGACTCTACTGTTGGCCAACCTAGACCAATACTTCGAACAGACACCTCAGCATCTTCCATCACCATGGTCGCCCGGCGTGATAGTAACTTCTCAACCATCTCGGGCATGTCTTCAATGTCCGTCGTCTCGTCCATCTCTCCTATTACAGCTTGGCTCCAATCAAGACTGGTCTAGTATAGTATCGCTTCTCCCACTCACCCCAGGCTTTCGGCGTGCATATTGTGTCCAGACGAATGATCGGGCGACGTGCTGGTGGACCGAATGAAAAAAGCGAAACGTTGAATCTTGCCTTGCAACAAATGAACAACCATCCGAACCGCGAAGTGCCGTCCTTGTTGGCAGGGTTTTACCGGCTCCTGTACGAATGTGGCATAGATGCTTGGCCGATGACGTCACACCGGTTCTGCTCAATGACTGATCTCGAGGCAATATGAAGCGAATGATGACAGCTGGTGAAGGGAAAATGGGCTGAAGTTGGGAACTGATGAGCCCCGCTTCAGCTGAGGGGTTGTTGAAGGTCACAGCAAATCACTGTGCTGCCTTGACAGAGATAAGAGTGTTCCAATGCAAATGTGGAAAGGCGCTCAAAAGTCTCATCCAAAGTGTCTCGCTCTCTTTACAGAAGTTCCGTGCCACAGCACTACATCATTTCAGCTCTCATTCTCTCGCCTCCCAGGCTAAAACTATAACTGTTTGAGAGTGCACACATAGAGCTGCACAAGGAGCCTTTATGAGATATCACTCCTGGAGACTCTAAACGGGTTCCAATAGTGGCGACTTCATCACGTCAATCGAAGCGCCCGCCAAAATGCAAATCTTTATTCGAGGGTGTGCGTGCAACTCCAGCCTTTGATCTACACCGTATGGCTTACACTCGTCACAGTGACAGAGCCAGACATCATAACTCTTGAGGTAGAGTCCTGGGATACGATTGAACATGTCTACGACCAGTTGATCGGCTACGACTTTGATGACAGTAACCAATTCCTCACGTACGGCGGCAAAAGACTTTACAGAAATCGTATATTAGCCGACTATAATATCTCCAAAGAGTCCACTCTCAGTGTGGTAACTCAACGCCTACCCAGAGATTACACATCACTCATGTCATCCTTTCCTCCTGAGACAACTGAATTGACCGATGAAGCTACCCTAGACGCGACTCGCGATGCCTGGAAAAAACTGGCTAAAGAGTGTGATTTCGACGATGATTTGCACATTCTAGACCCTCTCGCCTACTACAGCAAGCTTGAACTTGTTGAATCAAGGGTTGTAGAGTCTTCCGAGCTTGTCCGCTCAAAAGGTACCTACGATTTTGTGGATGATGAGCCTCATGACGCAAGTGGTGGGGCATTTCAAGAACTGGAAGATCAGCACAACATGATTCTAGCCATGATTTTGGGCGAACGTGCGACAACAGTAACTCAACCTGAAAACCGATGGCAACACATTCACAGACATCTTCGAAGTCTGTACAAGACATATACCATTGTAGCGCAGGTCTCAAAGTCCATTGAAGATCTGAGGTCGGCTAGTATGTGTGGGGAGTTCTTCAGCGTCCTGCGATACAGAAAGCACGAGCCAGAACTTGCAGAGTTGATTCGAATTCCTTGCAATCTGATTGACGGCTTTAGGGATGCTCTTTTGGTAGTCTTGTTGAAGTTCTCTGAAGAAGCGCAGGACGACCCCGAAGTTGTCATATCCGCCAACGTCATGCCAATCTGTCTTGAGATTCAAACACTACTCGAGTTACCAACCCCTTCAGAACCTGAAGCCCTTCTCTTTTGTAGAGCAATCGCTTTCATCTTGGACTTGGCACTGGTTTCTTATGTTGGATCACATGCAGAGCGTTTTGATCTCACCCACATCAATAAGCCTCTCCAAGACATTTTCATTAATGGTGCTGTGTTGGACCTGTTTGATGTTCACCTAAGTCTTGCCGGCCTTGCTTGTTTGGACGGATTCTTGAACGGGCGTAAGGTGTGGGTACTTAGTCTTCCGTCGGACCACACATCACCTAGTCACCTTCAAGGAAAACGTCTCCATATTCTCACCAAGATAGACGTTTTTGCCGATGTATGGGGCCCAGTATGGACCCTGCAAGATAAGGACTCTTCCGAGATCAAACAATTCAACCTCTCGACCGGTGTCATCATTCCTAAACTAACACGACAGAAGCTAATCCATCTAGATGCCCTCCCTTGCCATTGGTACAGCTCAAAAAGATTTTTGGCCAGGAAATATTTTCCGTCGCCATTTCGTGGATCTTCTACTCTAACGATGGCACTCGATTCTCTTCTGCTGATTGGGAACAACATACGCGAAAACAACGAATGCGACTATATGTTGAACGATTTTCAAGCGGACTATGAAGATTGCTTTAAGCCATTGGAGGTGAAGGAAGGCGGGTGGGCTTGGGATACGCGTGGAGTTCAAACAAGCTTTGGCTTTTCCAAGATAGTTACTGGATCTGTCGGAGTTTCTGGTACCCAAAAGCGACAACCAGCTGTTACGCGAAGACAGGCCATTATCAGCAAATGGAAGAACAAACCCGAGAAAGCCAATGCTGCTGTCCTGAACCTGGGCCTTGCAGTCGAGATCAGCCACTGTACTGGCAATGCTCGACGAATTTCTCTCCGAAAGCTTCTCACTTTGCCAATTTTCTGGAATTTGCTCGATCAACAATCTCCTAGATGGTGGGAGTCCCCTTGGGGTGAAAGATTCAAAGCCGCCTTGGAGAGCGATTCGGATAAAGTCATCGTTGATGTCTTCAAACAGTGCAAACCACATCGAAAGCAGATGGCAGACCTTGTCTGCTCAGTCCTGGAACTTCTTGATGATACTGGATATGATGGGGACAGATTCACGGCAGCCTTTCTCAATAACAACCAGGAATGTTTGATTGATATTGAGCCCAAAAAAAACGAATGGATGAAGATGCTTGGCTCGTCTCCTTATACTACAGCATACTCATTCATCAACAACGTTTGTTTGGAGTGTCATACTCCGGATCATAGTACGGCGACCCACGACTCTAACAAATCATATACTGTCCTACAAACTAGAATTTGGGCACGATCGAGCTTCCCAGATACCCACCATGTCAAAGTCAAACCACACGAACAAACTGCCAAGATTCTTGATAGAAGTGCTTCCAATGGACTTTTCGTCACCCCCGATACATGGGTATTCTCGGCTATTTCCATGTTCAACCCGTATCTTCCAGTCGTTTGCGAACTTTTTGATAGGTCTCCATTACCAGTTGCCAGGGCCAATCGAGCTATCGAAACATACGTCAGAGCTTCATCTAAGAGCTTTGGGGGTATGAAATTTGCCCGTGATAGGACACCTGTTATCGACACAGCAGTGGAAAATGCACCTCAGGAGAATGCACCACCATTGAATGCAGTACCAGATAATGCTAGAGTGTTGTTTTCAGTAGCGCTCAGCCCAACTTCAACAGCATTGCCTCTTCCGAATACATTGGGCTCCCAATTCGAAGTTCTGATGGACCCTCAACAGACCTCATCAGATCTACGGAAGGGAATGATACGTTCACTTACTGCGGGACAGTCAGCACCAGAAGAACAACCTCCAAATCAATTGACCGTCACCCCTTCAGCCGACATCACCGCGATTACGTACAACGAATCAGTTGCTGCTGAAGCTTCAACGCAAACTAACATAACTTGAGAACTCTTCATGGAGCGTCAGAAGAGAATGGCAGAACAACCCCTACCTCAAGCTTAGACAGCAATCGATCTTTTAATCACTGTAGTTGTTATGGTATAAACGAAACAATGACATGTTTCTCTCCCTTATCTTCGTTCTGTCCCTTGTCAGACCCGTCCGATTCGCTTTCGTCGCCCGGCAACCAGTAGCGGTATAGCTTAAAGAACGCACCAGTCCATTTCCCCGCTGGAATTTCTACCGTTCTTCTGCCATGAATATCTGTCCGTTCTAGCATTTGTCTTCGACATGCATCCCACCTCGTACATCGGAAGAGGAAGTGTTTAACAGTTTCTGTCGCTTGCCCACGTGCACATTGGTCCGATTCCCGCTGCTCCAATCCAATGGAGGTATTCGCTTCTCTTCACTTGAGTGCGTCGTATATGGTCCGAGTATGCTTCCCTGGAAGTGCCGTGTCCATCTTCCTGGTGTATTTTCCCACCTCCACTGGAAGTGCCCTCTTTTCGCCGAAATGCTACCGAAAACACGGCATCATCACGGGATCAACCACGGAAGCAATTGGAAAACGGGAATCCAGCAACAGAACCAGACCTCATATGGAGCCTCGGAGACTTCCAGGTCAAACATCTTCAGCTGTCATGTTTTGACTTAGAGGGTACCGTAGCACAAAAGGCAGATGCGTTAGGGTCTCTATTCCACCGAGTAATCACCAGTAGATTAATCTAATTATTCACCCACTGTAGCTTCTTACTTGTCCGGCCTGGCGTACTATAGCAAATATTTTCGAACCATCCTTTTAATTCAACCTCAACTATGACCACCGGTGGCGGCGAACGTGACGTATATCTGACCCCAACTAGTATATCATAAGTCACTTATTGGCGGTGCTTTCGAGTTGGCCGTTGAGCGAGTGCCGACGAATTCATCCAACAGCGCTTCTTTGACTGCTTGGCGCAACTTTGCTCCGAATGGCTGGAAGGTTCACTCCACTCATTCATGTATTTGCTCATAGCCTCCTCCTGTACAGAAATGTGAAAGCCTTCCACAAGCTCCATCTTAATTCGCTCGGGATTCAGCACAATATCCCATCCTCCGATGGGAATACCATTCGACAACAACTTGAAATTCCAGATAACCCTGATACCACATCTCCAGGTGTCGGCCTGCTGTGGCGTGGGTTATTCGACGGACATATAAAAGTTAATCCGACAACGAAAGAATTCCGAGAGAGCGACGCTTACCGCTTCAATGTAGGCATATTTCATGTCTGCGAACTCTTCCTGCATTCGTGTCAGGACGGTTGTCGTTCTCAACATCAAGGGAGATCTCACCTCTACCAGCCGAGCGACTCTCGTCTGCTTTCCACAACCGTTAATCGTGGCTTGATCCGCCATTGAGTCGTAGTGACGGATTACCCGCTCCTGATCGTTGATCTCAAGTAGCGTGAAGTGTGTACCACAATGGTTCAATGGGCAGAAGTATACCAACGGAGTCGTACTTTGAAACTCGGTTTTTCCCCCTTCACGAAGGCGGTTGACCCGTCGAGCCCAAGCCGCGAGTGGTCGGTTGATAGGTGCTACCGTTCTAGTCTTACCGACATGGTCTAGCGGGACACTATAGCCGTGGTTCACGAAGTCGGGCTTGTCTGATATATTTATAGCGAGGTTGATCATATCGTCATTCAGCCATTCCCCGTACCGAAGTCTGTCGAATATGTCACAAGTCACCGGTATGTTGTTCACCGCCACAGCGTCGATGTTTTCGAGCTTATGCTTCCCTAGTACCTTCGTGCTGACGTCTCCGATCAACCTGCGGACCGCCATATCTAAGGTACCTTTCGGCATCGGATCCTGCGCAGGAAAGACTGGTCTTAGTTGATGGAGTCTTTGGGGAATTTCGATTACTCACTGAATCCAAAGCAAAGGCCACGCGAAGGTGCTCGAGCTCTTTCTGTGATACGAGCTTCTCTTGGCGCAGTCCATCGTACAAGGCGTGGAGGTCAGGTTATCCTTCGCCGACCAACCGCTCTAGCTGTGTACCAAGCATTTCAAGTAGTTGCATCCGTCGCTGATCTGCCTGAATGTACCTGATCAACTCGTCGAGCTGTTTCCCCTCCATCTTGGTGTATTCCCTGTGATAGGGCGTTCAGATCATGGAGAGTGTCAAGGCGTAGTAAGACTTACCAGATTTTCGGGCTGAAAAGAATCCCCAGGCTAAGCTCTTTAACAAGCTTCTTACTCAATTTTTGACCCCTGCTGAGTTGTAACTTTATTTACCTCCGAAGTTGTTGATCCTTCGCGGCGATAACCTCCTCGCTCTTCTCAGTGGAAATATCAGCGGTGTTCCCTTCATTCTCAATTGTCACCCTGCCCACGCCGCTGATCCATTTCCCTCGAGTTGCGGTTCCGGATGACATGTTCTGCATAGAGTCCAGTACATATGTAGCTGCGCCTTTATGATCCACTAACTTACCCTTCCGGGTGCGAATCGTCTTCATCGCCAGCTGAATCTGTTCATCATACCACTCCCAGAACCCCATATATTCTATCATACTGAGGATCGTACCCTTCTGGTTCCGTGCCGACCCATTCTCGAGTATGCGGATCCATATTGACCCATCAGACCACCTTTGACCCAAGTTCAACCGGGAAGCTGTCTCTTGATTGTTTCTCCGGTGCGTCTGGAGGATTCTGGAATGGACATCCGCCGACACTGCGTCCGGGTACTTCTTGAGCTGATGGATAACCCCAACTGCCTCAATGATGAGGTCCATGAATGAATTTGTCTCGTGCGAGAACAATGCTGATTGCAATACCGGAGGTGACGCAATGCTTTTAAGCGGTGTCAACATTCTCTCTCGATAAATCTCTTCCGTTTGTGGTGAGATCGATGTGCCCTCAACTAGTTTCGTGGGAGTGAGCACTGCTGGGTCAGCTTTTGCGAGAGGCATCGACGGTCGAGACAAGACACCCCCCTTCGTGTTCTCAGTCTGTGCTTCTTCCGTTGTTTCATATCTCGTGTTCGTATCGTTGCTTGCTTCGACGGCGGTCCCTCTACCGTCTGCGGTGCCTTCGTCCCGGACAAGTACATCCTGAGTGACACCTTGTTGGTGATTCGGCGGTGGCGTTTTCTCAAGTCGAGGTGAATGGTCGCCCTCGCTGGACCTGTCCAGATTGACCCCCGCGTTTTGGACTGACGACCTTTGCGTCTCATTGGCAGTAGAGTCTTCGACCGAGGGGCGAAGTTTAGAGGTCTGAGGGAGGCCAGAATCGCTCAAGGGACAAGGGGTTTTTCGTTTTGTCCTTGGTAGACTTTGGGGGTCGGTAGGTCAGATCCTTACTCGACAGGCGGCTGCGCTTCGTATTGTGGCTGATGCTCTTTTCCACCTTGTCTTGTTCCTGCCGAAGAGAGTCGTCGATGGTGCTCCTCTCCTTCTGGATCGTCGTTGCCAATACATCCACAATCTCGGGGCCCTCCTCACATAGTTGTCGGATTATGACGGAAAACTGCCTCAGCTTATCGTCAGTGCCCAATACCAAGAAGAACGAGTACTAACGCACGTACCTCCTCCAAATTTCGGAGATCAATCGTTGTGTCCGAAGCCACCAAATGGAGCAGCCTCCGAAACAGCGCCAGCACTTCCACTTCAGTGCTTGTTAATTGACGGTTCTCAGATTCGTACTCAGAGCCAGAGCCAGAGTTACTGGAAGCCATCATCAGCGGTGCAGATGGGAAAGAAAAGACGGATTGTCAAGTTGATGTACACAAGATCAAAGGCTAAGGTGCTAAAGAAGAGAGCAGGGAGGACGAACAGGAAAGGGTGGATGAGATGATTTAATACGACTGTAGGATGTCCTTCGGAATCCCAGGATTCCGAAACGACTTGTGAAAGGACTCTAGACGTATGCGGCGCTCGCAGGTGACCGATGACAGCACAGTTCTCAGCCGTGCAACGCTCTCCATCTCACAAGAACAAAAGTTCCACAGTGACAATCATGAGACTCGCCAGCATCTAAACGAAGCATACTCGTGGTCTACCCCCGTCGAGGAGAAGAATGCGGATGACCAGCCAAAGCCAAGCGGAATTCAACCCTTCCGTCTACCCGCTCGTCACCATTCCAGGGAGATCAGATAGCTCTGAGCCATGATTTGCTGTCAACGGACCCTGATCCTAGCGTTGACTTCTTGTTGCCCCATCAGTCCGTGGGGTTGCTGCTGATCCAGCAAGGCAGACTCTGAATAGAGGCACCGTGACTGTTCAAGACTAAATTCCTCACTTCACCAGGGGGCTGGAAACTTGCTAATCAGTGCTCGAGTGATCCTTGAGGTTTGCAAAGGTTTCTGAGATTCACAAAGGCGAGGTGTGTCATGTGCCATATGACGTTCCGCCGACAGGCCTCTGAGGGCGGCAAAACGAAGAGAGCTGCGACCACTGGCAGGTCCTCTCCACCATTTTTGACCAGCCGAACGAACTAGTTCAGGAGATGAAATCCGGGCGAGGGCAGCTTTAACAAGGCGTTGACGGTAATTATACCAAATGAGAAAGAGGGGGTTGTCAAGATACCATTCCCAGCTATGATACCAGCTTCACGGAACTCAATTGAAGATGGAAAACCTTGAGGCAGATTAGACCGACGCAAGAGACCTTGGATAGTACTTACGCCGATGAAGGTGGATATCAGGGACGATAAAGTGGCTCCGTATTGACTAGGACTCAATGGAACGTGATCAGTATTGCTACACGGGAATTAGATGACTCGAATGGATGTCTGCTCGTGGTGTTCACCCGCTTCCGTCTGGAGAACTCTTATTTATTTGGATTGACTCCAGCGTGGTTGCTGATGATTATAAGTTAGTCTTTGGCTGGAGCCTTGTGACCACCAAGGCACACCTACATGCGACAGACGCTGCCCCAAGGAAGGAAGGTAGGCCGAAGAACAGAACCAGACCAGGTCGGGCATGGTCTAGGCAGGGGACGGCAAGTACACTGTCTTACTGCTTCTCCTCCGCCTTTCGTCGTTCCTGTTCAGTTTACCTTCGCTTCGCTTGTTTCCTTTCGAGTGCTATCTGTTGCTCTAGCTCCAGCCGCTTTCATTTGATCTCTCTCTTCTCCAGTGCTTTCTATTGCTCCAATATCACCTTCTTTTGCTTTGCCTTTTTCTTCTCAAGTGCTCTCTATTGCTCCAGCTCCATCCGCTTTCGCTTGGCTTCTCTCCTCTCTAATGCTTGCTGGTGTACCAACTCTCTCTTCTCCCGCTTAGCCTCTTTCTTTTTAAGTGCTAGCTGCTGCTCTAGCTTGACACGCCGCCGCTTAATCTTATTTTTCTCTAGTGCTTTCTGTTGCTCCAATATCACCTTCTTTTGCTTTGCCTCTTTCTTCTTAAGTGCTCTCTATTGCTCTAGCTCCAGCCGCTTTCGTTTGATCTCTCTCTTCTCCAGTGCTTTCTATTACTCCAATATCACCTTCTTTTGCTTTGCCTCTTTCTTCTCAAGTACTCTCTACTTCTCCAGCTCCACCCGCTTCCGTTTAATCTCTCTCTTCTTAAATGCTTGCTATCGCTCGGATGTACTCTTCCGTCGCTTGGCCTCTTTCTTTTCCAGTGCTATTCGCTGTTCCAATTCGGCTTGCTTTCGCATATTCTCTTTCGTTTCCTGAGCCTTGAGTGACGCCGTCTCTACTTTACATTGTTCACCATTAGTTTGTACGATATTCTGCAATTGGACAACCGTTCTATATAATTATACTATTCCTATAGCAATATTATACTCCGTAGATATATAATCACGAGTAATACGTCCCGTTACGAGTAGATTCGCGATGAATATTTACTACGTATTCGATTTATCAAGGGGCTAGATTTAATACTAAAAAGCGGCTCCGCCCGCCACTATAGGATATACATATTCGATTCGGACGGTACTAGATCCGTATACGAGTCCTTTCAGAATCGGTTCTTCTAGTTCTCGATAGTTCGATCGCTTTCTAGTGCTGTAGATACTTAGAGGGGGTTTTATGAGGACAACGGCCTAACGGCCACCACGGCATACGTACTCTATAAATCGACTAGAAGCCGCCTTTATATACCTAGACTAAGCTTTCGAGCTCTTGCTATATCTTACACTACCTACGTTGCGATCGCTGTATAAGGGACCTATTACGAGGGTTAGTATCGGTAAATCGTATTCCTCTACCCATCGTCGGGTAAGCTCAGGCGGCACGCCGGTCCAAAAAATAAGGTAAGTTACATCTTGCAGTGCGAAATTAAATCTCTTATCGAGTCGACACAACTCCTTTAAGCTACAATATTATAATGGATCCTAGGTAGAAGCCGTAAGCACGCTCGCCATCGTACTAAAGAGATAGAGAATAAAGCGGCTACTCTAGTTTCGAACGTAAGAGAGAAGAAGAGTATTACGAACTAGGTCACTAGAAGGGTCGCCAAGAACAAGCTACCTATACTTAAAGGAAACGAGGAAGTTAGCCGATGGAGAACGAGGCTATATTACGTAACTAGGGAATAGACTATAGAGGACTATAGACTACGAGGATAGTCTAAGTAAGTCTATAGTCTAGACTAGCATTATATATATACGCTCCTTTACCTAGATAGTATAGATCGTAGTTAACTTCGTTAGTAATCCTATACCTACGTTTTAGGATATAGTCCGACGATTATATATTCCCTTTATTATCTTAGTTAATACTCTAGTACCTACTCTATTAAGGAACCCTACCTTAGTTAGAACTACTTATAGCTCGGATTATAATACTTTAACTACTACTTAATTAGTATTAGATATCTAACGTAGGATTATCTCGAATTAGATCCCTACTATCTAGCGTACGTCTACTCGCGGCCTTAAATAATTCTTTAAAGACTAATATCGTTTAAGATAGTAGTTCTAACGACGACTTAGACGTAAATATAGTTAACGTACTAGGACTTACTAATATATCGAGGGATAGTATTAAGGTAGAACTATTCTATAGAAATAGGGAGAAGCTAGGATACTTCCTTATATAACTTAAGACTACCTTTAAGCTTAATCTAATTAAGTATACTAGAATAGAAGATAAGGTTATATTCGTAGTAATATACCTTAAAGGAGTAGCGTTCTATTAGTTTAAACTAGTATAGGACGACTACCTCGAGTCCTCTAGCCTCGATAATAAAACTAGAGTATATTTTAGGAACTTTACGTAGTTCGAAACGATAATTAAATAGATCTATAGTACGATTAATAAGGCTATAGTAGCTTCTCGTACTATCTATACCCTTAAATAAATAGAATCTATAGCTAATTATTATTCGGAATTTAAGAAACTAGTAAAGGAACTAGAGTATATAAACGATAATATCTTTAAGGATATATTCTATAATAGATTAAAGAAGGAGGTTAGGAAGGAAATAATAGAATATCTAGAAATATATAAAAATATAATAAATAAAGCTATTAAGCTTAATAATCGGCTATACGAATTATATATAGAAGAAAATTATTACGAATTAAACCCGTATAAAGCTCTAGAGTACGCCCTAGAGCGATTACTCGTAGTATACCTTTAGGCTATATAACTATATAGCCGAAGCTACGTAACTCCTCTCTATCGATTATCTCCTAGGAAACTATACTAATCTACTATAGAAGAAGATAGAAAGTATTTCCTTTATTCGTATATTAGATAGATTTTCTCTTTTCTTTTTTCTCCTTAGCTTTAGAATCCTCGTTATATAGTAGTTAGACGAATTACTCTAAATTCCTAGCTAAATCCTTATATTATTCTAAAGCTTTCTATTATACGTAGCGAAAGAGTACCGCGTACGAAATAGATAACGAATAGTAACTAACGAAAATCGCTCTAGTATAAGCGGTAGAACTATACTAGCTCTTATAGGCTTAAAACTAAAGAATAATAGTATTCGAGAATTAACTCGACTAATAGAATAGAGTACGAGCTCGTACGCCTAAAGTAACGACTTCTACGACGGCGAGCGCTATATAGGAATTCGACTCTATAGAATAAAAGACTAAGCTTCCCGAGCTAGCTAAATTTAATAGAAAAAGATTAAAGTTTTAGTCGTAGTATAAGAGTATAAGTAACTTAACGAGAACACTAAGATAATCGATTAATTACTATATAGTCCTTAGAATATCGACTATAAGAACTTAAGGAGTCTAAAAACCTCGTATACGATTCGTATAGCTCCTAAGGTCTTATATACTAGGCCCTTTAATATTTTAGGACTAGTCTTAGTATAGAATAGATACTTCTAGGGTCTATCGTAGTCCTATTCCGTAATAATTACTCTCCTCCCCCGAAGTATACTCGTCCTTAAGTATAGGAGTAGTAGGTAAGAAGTAGCGTTCTAGTATAGCGCTATATATATTCTATATTAATATTAGAAAAAATATAATATATTTCTCTAATCTTAGGGTCGCTCCTAATCCTAATTTATTCTATTCTTAGAAATTATTTCGTATTTACTTTAGTTTACTTAATTCTAGCGAAACTTCGCGTACTTTTCGTACCTTAGTATAGTATATATAGTAAGCTATATCTATAAGGCTAAACTTTTTAATTATTTAGTCCTCGCTATTTAATCTTCGTTAAAGTCTTAGCGATTAGTTCTTAGGTAAGAAGTATATTAACCTCTCTCTACCTTATCTTTCTTCTTCTTTTTTTTTATATTTTTTATTCCTTAAGACCCTCCCTCTTAGTAAGTCCTATAGTTAGTCCTCTACTTTTTCCCTACTAATAGTATACTAGCTACTTATCTTTTTATCTCTATCTAGAATTTCTATATAAGTTTTTATTTTTTCCTAGAATAGTTAAAGTTAACCTAGTATACTAATCGTACTTATCTAGTATACTACTTAGTCGAGCCTTCGTTCTATTAATTTAAGGGAATATTAGTAATAAGATTACCGAGTATATTTATATAAGATATATAAGATCCTTAGGAAGGAATAACTAAGTATTACTTAATAAGAATAAGCTTACTCTTCTTATACTAAGTATATACTAACTCTATTTTAGATAGAGAGATTTAATATAAGACTAAGAATAGAAAATATACTTAGTATAGAATCTAGGATTATACTTATAAGGTAGTAAGTTTCCTTTTCCTATACTATTTCTATACTAACCTCCTAGGTTTCCTTATATTTAATCTATACTATAAGGGTTCTAGTTAAGTTTACTATAGATTCTATTAAGCCTAGTAGTATTAGCTAGATTATTTACTCTAGTAAGCTTTTTATCTCCCTAGCTATTCCCTTACTAATTCTATACTAGATCGTTCTATTATAGAAGTAATTAATCGTATAGTCCGCTATATTACTTTTAACGTTATATTTCGTAATAAATTCGTAAGCTTCTCGATTACTAAGCTAGATAAGAAGAATTCTAATTCTATAATATTTCTTCTAATACTTAATACTATTAGAACTTTAGTTAAAGTCTAAGCTTAGGCTATAGATTCTTCTACTATCCCTATACTTTCCTTATACTAATACTTTCTCTAGGCCCGAATTACTCTACTTCCTTAGCCTAAGAGAAATTTATATAATTTAACTACTAGTAAGCTTAGAGTTAATATAATAATAGAGGATATTAAGATTAAAGCTATCGATAACTAGTCTACTAGACGAGTACGACGATACTTCTATATAGATACTAATAGGAATAAGAGTAAGCGGCTTCGTACTACTAATAGAAATTTCTATACTTTTACTAACTTAAAATAATTATTATTTCGTAAGTGCGTTTCGTGGAGAAAAGGACTCCCTTTTGCGAGGCCCGCGTCGCCGTTTTTGCGAGTCCCTTTCACCGTTTTAGCCCCTACCTTCGTCGCTTTCGGCACGGCCTCTTGCCGCTTTTGATTCTATAATGCTTTGAGACTCTACCGGGAGCCCTCGAGCTTCGAGCTCGACCCGGTCTAGATTCCCCTCACTGGCCGCTCTCTACTAAGGCTAGCTTTCCCATAACCCTAGTTCTTAGTATTTCCGCACTCTATTCTCGTCCGCAACGTCTCTATCCACTCCACTCTCATGTCGGTAGCCATAGTTAGTCTATTAGTGAACACTCGTATCTACGCAGCCTAGAAGTTTAAGTATTATTGTATAAACGTTGTACGCTAAATAACGCCTACTTAGATCCTTCTACCCTCGCCCCTCCTCGCGCATCGGTCACCTCCTTACGGACTTCTTAACTACCCCCTTCTATATCGCGCTCTAAGTATAAACTCTAAGCACATTAACCTAATTATAAGCTACGGTCGGTCGAAGGTCTCGTCGCCTACGATGGCTCTTCTCCCTTACGCCTAGCTACTATACCTTAGGTCGTAACTCGGCCCTCCTCGCGGATAGGTACCTAAATTACCTTCCGTACTATAGGCCTTACGATAGAGACTACGATATTATTAGTAGTATAAGCCTTTAACTCCGATTTATATATAAAATACTTCTACTACTCCTTTATCTTCCGAGCTTCTATTTCTAACTTCTTAGGTAGCCCGTCTCTCTTTCCTTTCCTTTCTCTTATACCCCCTTTACTCGCGGTGTCGGTCGCGTTTTTACCTTCCTCCTTCTATTTTATCGCGGACTCCCTATCGTATATAGGTCGATATAAGACTTTCTATATAGTTAAGTTAGACTCGAGTAAATTATACCTAGGGCGATCCTCTACTAATTTCTATTCCCGAGACTTCCTCGAGGAAAAGTATTAAGAAGCGCTCTCGGCGGTCCGACCTATAACGCTCTATACCGATAGTACCCTTTACTACGTAGATCGAATTCGAGAACTCTTCGAAGAGTAAGTTCTACCGTATTAACGATAGCTAGTTATAGATACTATATCTCTAACGTTTATTTAGGTACTACTCGATCCTCGACCTCGATCCTTCGTAGACCTTATAAGAATATATTACGGCGAGGATAGAGAATTTCCTCTATTAAATATTAAAGACTTATACTATTAAAAAAACGAGTACGATAACTATATACTAGCGGTAGTTAAGCTAATTATATATCTTATAGATATAGCGCCGAATAGATCCCTAGGTTCTAAGATAGATCTTTATAGTACGAGTCGACTAACTATACTCTAAAAGTACGTTTAGGCTAAAGGAGACTATAGTTTATTAAAGGACCCTTAACGAAGGAGTATAGCTTAGATAATACGAATACGAAGAAGCCTCTACTCGAAGTCGAGGAGTTTATAGAGCTAATCCGCTATTACTAGGCGTCCGATATTAACGTCTTCTAAAACGAACGGTAGAGGTTATAACTAGCGGCGATCCTATTACTCGCCGCTTTTACCGGGTCGCGATCGTACGCCTTACTCTACATTATATACCGCGATCTCGACCTATACGTAGAAAGGAACTAGGTTACTAATATCTACTACGTTAAATTAGGAGTAAAGTTAACGAAGACTAAGTCCGGTAAGAAGAGGAAACGACCGTAAGACTTTAAACGCTTTATAGATCTACCTCGACCCGATACTAACGTAAGCTTATTATATAGAAAAATATATACGTTCGACCTCGATAATAATCCGGTCTTTTATATTATTACCTATATCGTAGGCCTAGCTTTTAATAACGAAGCTTTTACCGCTACTAGCTTAGTCTCTCCCGAAATATTATTTCGTCTATAAGTAAAAGGAGAGAGTACTTACTAGTAAATTCCCTTTAAGAGAGATTTTCTTAATACCCTAGTCTTTCGGCGGGCTATAAAGACTAAACTAGGCGTCTAGATATTCCCTACGACAGGACTTATTAATAGTATCTACTAATCCTAGGTTAAGCGACTCGGTGAAGCCCTCGGCTATATCTAGACTTTAAGTACGTACTACCTTCGGCGGGCGTTAGGTAACGCCGTTAATAGTATACTCTCTTCCTTTTATTCCGGTATTATTCTCCGGCCTAAGGGCTCCTAGCTTTTTACCCTTACTAACTAGAGAAATTTAGATAATCCGAACTCGAATGCGGCCGTTCGAAACCTTATCCTTAACTACGTAGGTTCGTCGACGATCTTTAAACGTAACTACCTCTCTCGAATAATACGGTATAGTACGTAAGACGCGTTTTAGTACCGCGAACCTAGCTACGAATCGGCTAAGGCGGCTAGCCGTATCGGCCGGCTTCGTAATCGAAATCGGCCTAAGAAGCTTACGGAGGAATAAAGTCGATAGGTCCGCGAGGTTCTAGCTATCGTCGACCTCCTTACGAGTCGGGATCGCCTTCGTACGTAAATTATAGTATAGTTCGGGACCTTAAAGATAGCCGAGGGAGAGCCTATCTACGATAACTACTAGGCTTTAGGACGAGCGATTAATAGTACTATATATACTTAAGAACGGGCGCTATTAAGGTATATCTAGGAGGAGTACGATATTACTACTTCCGTAGTTAATATTTAGAGATAGATACGAGGGAATTTTCCTAATTATAAAGAAACGATACCTATAGAGGAAGCTATAATTAAGATCCCTAAACGACGCCGGATCGCGACGACCGCCGTTAGTAATCTATCTAGGTTTACCGAGAAGAAGAATTTATCGCGGTACATTAAATACTATCGTAATATAATTATACTATATTAAAAACGGAAAAGTTAGACTAATAAAACTATTTCTCGTCTAGCTTCGCCCTTTTCGGAACCGCTTAAACCGTTTTCTAGGAAGAGGCTAGAAATAGAGCGCTATAGTCCTCTAAAATACTAAGGATTTTAATATCTCTTCTATATAACTAGTAATCTTCCTTTAGAAGATAAATAAAAGTACTTTAGAAGTAAATTTTCCCTTTAGCGGTATACCGATCGATATCGGCTTAACTAGTTCTTAGAGGCTAATAATATTCCCTACCCCGACGACCTAGATTATTCTAGAGTCGTCCTTAAAGGGAAGATATACTTTAAGAATTATATATCTCGAGTTTATAATTACGTCTTGTAGCTCTTTCTATTCTAGAGCTAATTACCTCGAGGTTTAGTATACCTAGAAACCTCCTTAATGTATTTATAACGTACGCGTTCGGTATCCCTATTCGATCCTAAGTAGTGACTGTTAGTCGCACTATTTTTCGCGTACGAGTAGTTAAGACTTTATCGCTAGGGGTTCTAAAAGAGAGGAGGAGATTCTTCTATTATCTTAACTTCCGACTCCTTTTAAGCGAGGTATTCTTTAAATGAGGATCTCGTAGTGTAGTACTAGGGTTGTGTCGTAGATAGCGAACGATATTAGTATAGTTACCTTAATGAGAAGTTCTTCCCCGCTACCTAGTCTATGTACGATAAGGCTACTAGCGTAGTCTAATATACTTAGACTGCTTTAGTCCCTACTACGGCGACATTAGTCCTATCCTTACCGGTTCATAACCTATGGATAGCTTTCGGGAATATTGCTAAGATTGCTGGTGTATATCGAGAAGACGACGACCGAATCTCTCGCTATTAGTAAGTTTTCTACCTACTTATCCGTGTAGAGTTTAAGCTCCGAAGTAGATATTAACTTTTAATGTCGATACATCAAAAAATTTCTTGCCTTAATACTAGCTTTAATTCGGTCCCTATAATCACGAAACGACTAAGGCGAGACTATAACTCGATGGGAGTACGCTCTTTTTAGGTCTAGTAGCAACGCGGCGTTAGCTTAATGTAGCCTTTCGAAGCCTTTAGGGGTTGGGAGGGGTTTTACTAGACTAGAAACTAATCTAGTTTTTCTATATTCGACGACGAATATACCTTATACCGCGTCGGCGCTTACCTAGAGTAGCCTCGGCTTGTACTTTATATAGAGGGGCTAAAACGAGTTCGCCAAAACCTAAATAGCGGTATATAATCTATAAATAAGTAGTTCGAGGTATTTTAAGGCGATAAATATATATATATACTAGGAAAAGCCGGATGGAGAGTACGCTTAGGGATAAATTAGCGTAGTACTTTCGAAAAGGATATATATTAAATCGGGCCAAAAGCTAAGTTTATAGTATAATAGAAGTCCTATATAGGGTCTACTATTTTCCATACTTCTTAATCTCTAAAGGAAATATTTAGATAGTAACCTCTAGTAATTATGAAACTTAAGAGGAGATAATTTTATACTTAGATAATTTCTTTAGATTAGATAACTATTAGCTCTAACCCGACGTAGACCCTAAAATAGTAGACAAGACGGTTAAGTATAACGATATCTACTACTAAATTATAGATATAGGGTAATATCTTTTAAGATATCGTTATAGGACCTAATTCTTACTAGGTCGTTATAAGTACTCGGAGTGTAGTCTCCGCGAGAGGAGTTATGGCAGTAAGTAGCGCTATATAGTTTCTCGGGCAGATATTAGATATAACCCTATAAAAGCTAGGATATTTTAGAAGTATTAATAAATAAAATTAAAAATCTAGTAAAGGTAAGACTCCTAGTTAAGGAAAGAGCATTATTTCTTTCTAGAATAGGGGGTTATAAAATAATATTAAAAGTTAAACTAGGTTAACTAGGAACTATAAATAAGATTATTACGGGGGTAGATTAATTAGTTTAAGTCCCTATATAACTAATCGGCGAGCACGTCTACCGACTAGAATAATATAGTATCCTTTATATCTTATCGTTTACCCTTCTCTTACCCCGCTAGAACTACTACTACCCTATCCTATAATAGTCGCTAAATAGAAGGATCCGCTATTTAACCTAATATTTAATTTCCTCGGGCTTCTACGGCAATACTCTTTCCATAGAGCCCCTTTTAGATCGTCGAAATAACTACTTACTAGGCGTCCTCGCCTACCGATATATTCTCGAAATGTACATTTATTATTAGAGCTTATTTAACCGGAGTAGAGTGGAGTTCGTGAGCCTACGGAAGGTCTTCAGTTAGATTAGGCTGATTTATTAATTAACTACTTACTAAAGTGTTAGCCTATTAGTTTTAGGAGGGTATTTTTAGACGTATAGGGGGTGTAGGACGGAAAAGATTAATAATCGCTCTTAGCCTAAATTTAAATTCATTAATTAAAGATTATGTTATAAAGGAGGATATTAAACCGACGTCTATAAAAATAAAGTAGATGAGATATTAGACTATAATGGTCTACTAATTAGGATAAGGCCGCAAGCGGAGTGGTGTAGTAGTATATTACGTAGTTCGGCTAACATTCCTTACCTACTTTAACACTAACTACTTTATTTTATAGTTACATTACAATTAATATACCTAGCCCTTTCTAAAATTAATCTTAAAAATCTTCTAAGTATTAGCACTTTCCTCCTGACCCTTAAATATCGCTATGTGCTTAAAGAACCTATATATATACATAAGGTTTTCTTGTGAATACGGGGATCTAGATACCCTAGGCGACGTTATTGAACATCTACGGTATATTTATAAACTACGATTTATTAAACGCCCTAGCCATCTTGGAGAACCGGATAGCCATGGACATATTTGGTATTGCTTTAGTTGCAATATAAAATGGAATAAAGGCCATAGAAGTTACGACTCTAATAACGCTATATGGAATCATCTGAACGCTTATTATAACTCATTTCTCGACGACATTCGTTCTTGTTGTTAATCTAGAATAGAAATACTACTTTATTCTCGTTCTCCAATGCTGACTATAACAAGCGTTTACAACTAGAAGAAAAATGGTGCTGCCATCTCCAGCGCTCCTAGCCTCTAAATATCCCGAGAAATCTCTTATCCCTTAGTAACAGTAAATAGGGAGCTCTTCTTCTACCCCAGCAAAAGATAGACATCTCTATTAAAGCTTTAAGCTAGCTAGCTCGACGGCGAGATAATATAAAGGGGATTTCGTTAAGCGAAGCGGCTTAGTTAGTATAAACAACGGGAATTACTTTCTCCGACTAGAATCGAGATGCCCTCGAGAAGGTTGTCCCTATAAGTTACTATATATTCCTTCTAACGCCATCGGATTAGGGTCGTACGCTATAGAAGTCCTAGGAGTATAAATTCTATCGACCTACTTTATTTACATAACTACTAGCATCTCCCTTGTCGCCTATAAATATAACGGTAGAGGCGGTGTACTCGGTAAGGGGCGGTAATAGATATAAATCTATGCATCCCCCCTTTAATCCTTTCTATCTCTTCTCTTCCTTTTTACTCGTCCAAACTACATCTTCTATATTATTATTTACACTACTAGCTATAGTCTCCACCCGTTACGCTTATAGTCTCCGTTAAATTAAGAATACGCGACTATTACGTTCGCGCCTAGTTATACTGACGCCCAAGACTTAACTTTTATATTCGCACTATATTTATAAATCTCGTCGTCTTCCGTCGATAGCGTCGAACTTTTCGAACGGCGAACGATAGTCCTCTTCTAGACATTCGGACATACTCGAAAAAGTTAGGTTAAAAGTACGCCGAGGATTAGTTAGCAAAACCCCCTATACCTATAAGTAGCTTACTTACTACGCCGTAGAAGTAGGTTAGTACTTTCTTATCTCGTGCTAGAACGTAAAGTATTAAGGAAAGGTAGATAATGGTGTCAGCTCTACTATCTTTAATTATAGACCCGTAACGGTAGTACCTAACTTTTCAACGAGCTTACTTCTAGTGTTAGGGTAGATTACTATAGTAGTACACGTAGACCGTACGACTCCTAGAGGAGAAAGTAAGGGCTAAGAATTAGTGACGGATAAGCCGAGAAGTCCGTTCATTAACCCCGAAGATTTTGGACTTCCTACCGATAAACTTTAGGACTATAATATAGCCTATAAATAGAGATTCTATTACGAATATAGCGAATCCGAGTATCTCCTCGGAACTACTAATAGGTAGATGCCTACGAGCGATTTCTAGGTCCGGAGTACTAAGGCTATCCTAGAGAATATCCTTTAGAGGTATAATACCTACCTAACGCCGTTCGAACTACACGCGCGACGTTGTTAAGCCGAATGCTACGGTAATCTTTTGTCCTACGTATATAGTATTATCGAAAAGCGCACCTATAGAAAAGTTAACCTATACCGCGTCTAATGGAAAGCCTACTAGACTTCCGTAGGTAACATTACTAATTAGAGTTGGGCCGAAGCATTACTGAAAGTTAATAAGAATATGAAGTATCGCCGTAGTACGCGGTTAGAGAATTCTTTGGAAGATAGGAAGAAGATATTCGAGGGTATTATATTAGTTGTTAATCTTAAATAAATAAATATATTAATTAGTACTATGGAGGATAATATTAATATTCTTTTCGAGAGATATAACTTTCGTATTTTACTGCGTAGCCCTATATCGAGACTACTTAATAAGGGTTATAGTTACTTGATAGCTTCTCGCTATCCTCCTCCGAGTTCTTACTCGCTAGGCAAAAGCCTATGTATAGACATTAAGTAAATTCTCTGTGCTAAGTTAACGGCGATTCGTACCTACCTAAGGGTTGAATTAGTCTATGAAAAGAAGAAGAAGAAGAAGCCGCGTAAGGCTGTGCGATGATGTAGGATAGGGATCCTAGAAACGGAAAAGTCCTAGAATACGGTTATTATAGGCGTATTAGACCCTAGCTCATGACGTCGGTAACCCTCTACGGCCGGCTATTCTCTGCGGTATACCAGCCCCTGCGATAGGGTAACAATCTTTTAGCCTTAAAGTATGCCTCTTAGCCCACCACGGTCTAACGTTATGCTATCCTTTACGGTAGGCTATCCTCTACGGTACGCTAGCCCCTGCGGCCGGCTATTCTCTACGGTACGCCAGCCCCTACGGCCGGCTATTCTCTGCGGTACGCTAGCCCCTACGGCCGGCTATTCTCTACGGTATGCCAGCCCCTACGACAGGGCAATAATCTTTCAGCCTTAAAGTATGTCTCTTAGCCCACTACGGTCTAACGTCATCCTTTGCGGCAGGCTATCCTCTACGGCCGGCTATCCTCTACGGCACGCTACCGTTAATTGATTACTCCTTATACCCTTATAATCTCGTCTTGGCGGTTGGCTGGGTCGGTTTTGCCCGTCGTAGTTAGCTCGGCCTAGTAGTGCTTCCCCGCTTTCTTTAATTTTTATTTTTTCATCTCTCCCGTCTTTCGCGCTCACGACATCCCAGCGGTGGCTAAGCGTAAGAATAGCTTTATCCTCCTTCGGCTAGCTACCTCTTATAGTACGGTATTATTAGTCTATTCCTCCTCTCATCTATTAGTTAACTATCTTCCGTTGCGTTTCCCTTGCGGGCTTACTTTTCCGATACAATATAGTAATCTACTTCGGCTAGTTCGCACGCCTTTACCCCTTCTCGAGGTAAGTATTCTACTCGCTATACCGAGACTTATTTCTTTCGGGGTTCTTATTACCTATAGCGGCTACTCTTATCTACATTATAAGAGAGATTAGTATATATTTTTTTATTTACTTCTTTTATGTTTACTTTATTTATATTTATTCCACCGTATTAGTCTACTATCCCTACCCCGCTCCGTATCTCTTTACTTTTTATTCCTCTTACGATTCCGTATATAGAGACTAATCTCGGCGTAATATACAATAGATCCATCGCGTACACATATATAGCCGAGCTAAGGTTAGACTTTTATTTACTAGGACGATTTACTTATTTATTAGGTAATAGGAAAGGTACTTAGTAGTAAGATAGTAAGAGTAGTAATACTACTTCTATAAACCGACTAAGCCCCCGTTAAAGTCCCCTTACTTACTCGCCGCTACGATCTTATATAGGTACCTATTAGGGTCTAGTACGCTCCGACTGTATATACTATATATTTCCTCGTAGCCTTCTAGTATATTCGGACTCCTAGTCCCGCCGGCCTACACGGCCTTCTCGATAACTTTATCCACGACTTCCTTCGACTCCACGCTTAGCGTAATAATTACGGCGTTATTAGTCTTAGTATCGGCTAGCCCGAAGTCCTTAGGGAGCTACTACTTATATTAGCCGTACGTATAGTACACGATAATAACGTTGGAGATGAATTCGAAGCTCTTAGACGTCTCCGAGCCGAACTACTCCTCTTTAAGGGGTACGCCGAGGGCTTCGAGAAAGGCCGTAGAGGCGTCGATGGAGGTGGAAGGGAGGTTAATAACGAGGCTTTTAGTGTCGAATATAGTTTCGTTTCGTTTCGTATTTATTTTTATCTTATACTATCGCTTTTAGACGTAAAGTAAAGAAGGTTCTTTCTTCTCTCGATAGTAGCGAAGAGCTAATTTACGAAGTAGATTTAGAAAGGAGGTCTAAAATAATAATCGAAGGGAGGTGATAGAGCTGGATCTAAATAGTTTCTTATATTCTTTAAGATTAAGATTTAAGAATCGATTTCCCATCCGAGTATCTACTTATTACTACCTTTAGAGGGGGACCAAGACTATTTACGCCCGTACTCTCGAGGCTGAACCCCTTTAAGTCCTAGACTCCGCGAGGCTCTAGGTAGCGACTAGGTAGAAATCCGAATACGATGATCTTAATTAGTCGATTAAGGTGATTGTATGTCTCGGCGTTAAGGGGAAGTCGGAGGTAGTGTATCTAGTAGTTTTAATAGTCCGTTACTCCTTACACCCTTATAATCTCGTCTTAGCGGTTAGCTAGGTCGGCTTCGCCCGTCGTGGTTAGCTCGGCCTAGTAGCGCTTCCCCGGACCTATTAGTTATGTAAACCTACGTACCTTCTCTATCGTTATTACGTAGTTCTAACGTAATAACCCCTACTCCTAGTTAATTAATTACTCCTTATACCCTTATAATCTCGTCTTAGCGGTTAGCTAGGTCGGCTACGCCCGTCGTAGTTAGCTCGGCCTAGGAGCGCTTCCCCGCTTTCTTTTCTTTTTTTAAGTTTTCCTTTTTTTTATCTCTCTTTTTTTTATCTCTCGCGCTTACGATATCCTAGCGGTAGCTAAGCGTAAGAATAGCTTTATTCTCCTTCGGCTAACTACCTCCTACGATATAGTATTATTAGTTTCTCTCTCCTCTTATTTTATCTATTAATTAACTATCCTCTATTATATTTCCTCTACGAGCTCGCTTTTTCTATATAATATAGCTATCTACGTCGACTAGTTTTTACGCCCTAACTTCTTCTCGATATAAGTATTCTACTCGCTAGGCCGAGACTTATTTCTTTCGGAGTTCTTATTACCTATAGCGGCTACTCTTATCTACGTTATAAGAGGAATTAGTATTATAGTTTTATTTACTTCTTTTATATTATTCTACCGTATTAGTCTACTATTCCTATTCTATTTCGTATTTCTTTACTTTTAGTTCCTCTCGCGATTTCGTATCTCTAATTCTTTCGCTACTTTCGTATAACTTAAAATCGTAAGTACGATATTTTACTACGATTATTTACTTTTATATTCGCTCCTCCTTACTTTCCTTCGTTTACTATTCGTTAGGCTCCTTATTAAGTTAGCTATATAACGATAATCTTCTAGCTTATTACTAGAGTCGATAGGAAGTCGAGCTCTAGTACGTAACGTAATATAACCTACTAGTATAGAGACTATACTAAGGATACGACCGATATTATTATCTACTATCGAGAATCGAACGACTTAAGGTTTATTATAAGTAATATATATTATATATCTAGTACGATCGTCCTTAAGCGCTACGTTCCTTCGAAGGTTCGTCTACTACCCCTACGTAACCTTTACTAAGTTCGTATAGGTATAGTTCTACGTTATATTCGTAGTATCTTTAACGAGAACTAAGGATCTACTCTTTACCGATATCTTACTATCTATAACTATAGTAGTTACTACGGAGTTATATAAAGTCGATAAGGAAAGTAGTCTTAGTTTTATAGATATTTAGTTTAATTAGTATAATCTTCGAGAGCGACGAATCGTTATATTAAAGCTAACTCTATCGGTCTAAGCGGCTCGAGATAAATTTAAGAATCTATTACCTTTCCTAACGATCGATAAGTTCGTTAATCTATATATAAAACTTTAGCTAGAAACGCCGAAAGATTATAGTATATAGCTCTTTCCTTCTATACGAGTTATAAGTAACGTAGCTAATATATAAACTTAGTATATAGCGTACGATTTTCTATTAAATATTAGTCTCTTAAGGTCGAATACGCGGTCGTAGTCTAAGTCTTCGTCTTTCGTATTTATAATCCCGACGAAGCCGCGTATACTTAGGTCTCTACCGTCGATTATCGATTCGTCGCTAGTAGTATCTTCCCTAAGGCTTAAGGATAAGGATAAAGCTTCGAACTCGATAACGAAGGGTTAACTATCTCTATTCCGCTTCGTTAGTAATAAAGACGACGACGCGGCCGTCCTTACCTTATATCGTATCGAGTCGCCTTTATTACCGTCTACCTCGGGGAAATTTCCGGAGCCTCTAAACTTCTCTATAATCGATACTAATATTACTTAGGATTAGTCTTCCTTAAGACCGAAGTATAAGAGGACTCGTCGGCCGGTATTTAACGAGTAGGTAGTTCTTCTATCGCGATTTATAAATCTCTAGGCGCTAGTACCTTATTAGTCTATAGTAATAATATACTACTTTATTATACGCCGTCTTAGCTTCTACGTAATATATATACTTTAGTCTTTCGCCTTAACGTTTTTAGGTAGCCGCTAGTAATATTTAGTATTAATAGCGCTATAGTCTTACTTTTTAGGCGTAATATAGGGTATAAACGGATCCGAGCTACTTAGGTCTTAAATATTCCCCTTATATCCCTACTCCTCTAGCTTTCTTACCTATCTATATCGTTATATCTACGATAGTCGACTCGTCTCTTACTAAGCTATAATTATTTACGCTTAACGTTACTCGGTACCTTATAACCTAAAATATTATATTACGACTACCTAGTAGCTTAGCGCGATATAACTTAATAAGGCGGTATATATATTCCGACTATAGACGCGCCTTTAACCGCGCCGCTTATCTTCGAATCTATACGACTATCTATAGTCGTATTACTACTATACCTATACGATATATCTATTCTATATATAGCCTTTCGTATCTTAGTCTAGATAGTCTTAAACGATATATACGACGGAGGTATATAGAGCCCCCCTAACCTAGGACCTCTATATAATATATATACTCTATATATAATCGGTCCTATCCTACTATATAGAGTCTTTAACGTTATACTAGATATTAATATAATATACCTCCGGATCGATCTACTTTAATAGAAGATTCGCCTCTATAAGAACCGATATTTCTATAATTATATAGGCGGTTTATCGATATATATAACGTAGAGTTTCCTATAACTCCTTATAGCTCTTATAGTATTCTAATATTCCCTAAGAAAGTATACTAGGTTAACTACGACCGGGCCGTAGAATACGGCCTACTTTCTATTCTTAGCGTTCTACTAACGAGAAGGATCGATAGAATAAAAAGGAAATAGATTTTAGTCTATTACCGCTATAAAACGAAGTCCCGGCCTCCTATTCTCGTAGAGCCTTAGCCTACGATACTCGTAGAAATATTATATTCTTACCGTCTATATCTATCGCCTCTACGCTTCTCCTCGAACCTAGAAAAGGTTTATAGAACGTTCGATAATCCTAATTCGTATTTAATATATCGTAGTATAACGAGTAAGTACTCCTCTATATTTATTCTATACTATTATTAGTCCTCTAAGATATCCTCCTTAGGTAATTTATTTACGCCTACGTAGGGCGTATAACTATATTAAAGAATAAAGCTACTCTAGCCCTATTTTTAGGCGTCTTAGGCGCCTTCTTATATAGTTCTACCGAATAGCGCCCTATAAGTCTAGACGTCGAACGACTCTCTCGGGCGACGACCTAGCTACGTTAAAATAACCCTTTCTTCGAGCGATAGGCTATACTATAGATAGTATAGGATTACTCGATACTACCTTCTA
This sequence comes from Exophiala aquamarina CBS 119918, assembly GCF_000709125.1. Lineage (NCBI taxonomy): Eukaryota > Fungi > Ascomycota > Eurotiomycetes > Chaetothyriales > Herpotrichiellaceae > Exophiala > Exophiala aquamarina. Next base: position 263,970 of record NW_013550578.1, read on the forward strand.
TAATAGCGAATTCGAAGGAGCGACTACTAGATAGCCGGCCTAATATAGTACTAGATTCGTTCTAGTTTAATCTCGTAACGTATAACGAGAACTATTCTTTTCGTAGACTCCTAATCGCTATAGACGCCCTTCGAACTAGAGACTACTTAGCCGAATTAGAAGCTAAAACGAAAATACTACTCTTTCCTACCTTATACCCTAATAGTCAAGGAGCCTACGACTCCGCGTCTTATTTAGCTACTACTCCTCGTCGACGGTATACATTAACTAAAGATATCTAGCTTAAGCTCGGATCGATAATTCTATACTATCGTAATAATTACTACTAGCCCTATTTTATATATATATAGCTTAAGTAACGAAGGATATTCTAGAACTATTTCCGTTTCGTATACGCTTTCCGTCGTCGGGCGTAGACGAAGAGGCTACGCGCTACTAAGCTTATATAGTAGTCTTAGTACGGTAACGGCCCGATAATTAACGAGATAATAACGATAACGGTCCCGTTATCTATTCGAACTAGGAATTAGTTCTTTATAACCGCGGAGGTAAAGATCGGCGCTATATTAAACGCTTTCGCCGAGCTATAATTATTCGTTACGCTAACGTTCTCGGAGTAGTAACCGAACTATATATATATATTAGTAGATACTAGTAATAGAAATTCGACTTCGTCGAATAGGCTATAGAAGGCTATTATATACTACTACCGTCGTCTTTAAAACTTAAAGGATAAGTTCCTAAGGAAGAAGTATCTAAGCGGTTTTAGCCGGTTAAGGAAGTAGATAGAGAGGTACGAGTTCTAGTAGCGCGGCGCTATTTATACTTACTACTTATACTAGATATCGGAATCGATAGAAGCTATAATCGGCCGAGGGTTTATTCGGGCTAACGTACTAGATAAAACGACTAAGCCCGAGCTATTTAAACTTATCTAGAGATATTAGATCTATTATTACTCTACGTAGCTATATCGTAGACGTCTTCGATATACTAATATTAAATATACGAAGGGTTTTCTAGCGGACCTATCCTAGATAATATTTTAGAGGCCTAAGGACTTACGATATACGTATAAACGCCTAAGGGACGCGGATCGTTAGGTAGTTCTCTACTCGCCGCGCCTACTACTAGTATAGTAGGCTTACTATAACGTTTAGTATTATACAAGCCGCGGCCTAGCCCGATATATTACGAAGTACGTAATAAAGGCTAAGCCGTCGAATTTATATAGTAGCATACTCGGTTCGACTATAAACCGTTATATTTAGGCCCGGCGATTAGGTAGTATAGAGGTTATAGCTCTATTACTCGGAAAGCTAATATTTAGCGTTAGTAGTAATAGTATTCGGCTAAGTACGTAGCTTCCGAAGGACCGTATATATAGTCTTAAGCCGGTCTCTTTAATACTAAACGCTACGAGCGATAACGACCTCTTCTTTAAAGATACTTTCGAAAAATACGCTACGCGCCCCCGATTATTACCCTTTAATAGTATAACTTATTTCGAGTACTATATAAGATATATAGTCTATCCTCCTTTAGCTCCGAACCCTAGAAGTATTCGACTAGTTATCGACGAGATAGAATATAAGGTCTAGCTACGTCTAAAGGTCTATAAGCTATCTCCTACTCGGCCTAGCTTAACCTTACTAATAACTTACTAAGGTTATCGTCGTAATAGCCCCTACTTCTTCGTACCGTATATAGAATATTTTAATATAGCGAGTCGTTTTTCTATTACCGATTATTAGCTATCCTCTCATAGAAGAGGAAGGACGAACTCTTAGGACCTAACTAGACTTATAAATCGCGATTCTTATAGTTACGCGCCGCCGAGTATTAGGACCTACTTTACTCTTACCGCGATATAGTTACGCTATAGTAGGCCGCCTTTACTAAGTCTTACGATAACTAGGTATAGAAGTTTCTATTAACTATTTAACTTCGAGTACGCCTTTAATTAGAGGACCGCTTAAAAATTCTTAATATAGAAGCGTCGGTTCCTCCCTCTATCCTAAACCTTTTATCTTTAAACGAGGATTAGTATTAAGTATATTATAAAATTACCTCTATAGTAAGATTCTCGCCTAATACATAAATAGAAATATATTTCTTTATTACGAACGCGGCCAATATAGATAAGAATTTTCTATTAAACTAGCTTAAGCTATAGTTTAAAACTAAGCGCCTATACTCCCTTAAGATAGCGCCTACGAGTATCGCGGCTCTTAATATTAATAGTACTACGATTTACTCTATATTACGTGTTCGTTCTAGGAAGTCTAGCTATAGATACGAAAGTCTCGCCCTATTAACCGAGGAGTCGAAGTCTTAACTTCGTAAGGTTCGCGTTATTATTATTAATAAGGTATCGATACTTAAAGTAGAGCTACTTAACTTTATTACGAAGCTATTTACGCGTCTTTACCGGCGGACTACTTCGTTCGACTCTATTTATATTATATTACTTAGGAACTTAATATAGCTTCCGCTAGTTTCGGGCTCGTAGGTTTTTAAGGCTTACTACTAGTCTATATTTACGCCCTTATTCCTACGTAGATCGTAGAAGTAGGCTACCGATCCCCTATTCTACGATATTCTTAATACTATCCGCGTAGGCGATATAACGCCGGTAATATTAAAATTATTACGTAATCGGTCGCTCGCCTACCTACGTAAGGATATTATATTAAAGACGATATTCTTAGTCGATTTACGATCTACCGCGGTAGCTCTTAATACTAAAATAACGGTAATACTATACGATATTATATATTTAACTTTTATATACGTAAGCGTAAACTTCGAGGGCGAGACTATAATTCGTTATAGTAAGTCGGAGCGTTCGTTTAAGAAGTATACGAACTATCCTATTTAGTTAAATATTTCGGTAGGCGCGAAGGTAATATTTCTAAATAGTACTCTAATATTTTAGTACGTATCGAATAAGTCTATAGGGATCGTTACGAGTTTCGACGGACTTACGACCTAATATAGCGCCGATCTACCCGCTACCTAGCTTAGGGTACGAGTTACCTTTAGTACTCCTAGCGGTCTTAAGGTACGTCGCCCCGACTATCCTTTATCGACTAATACTTATCGGATATATAGGTAATGTTAGTACGGCTAGCTACCGCTTACTTTTCGGTAAACGGAGTGCCGTATCGGCGTACGTAGATACTACTTACGATAGCCTTCGCCTTAACTATATATAAGACGTAGGGGCTAACCCTAGATAAGATTTCCGTTAGCCTCGATAGTAGTATATTCGCGCCTAGTTACGCCTATACGGCTATAAGCCGGGCGCGTACCTAGGACGACGTCGATATTAGCTCGCTCGATCTCGAGGCCTTCGTAGTCGATAGAGAGGCCATCGCGGAGTATCGTAGGCTCGAGGCATTATAGACCTATTAATTAGTTGGTTAATAGATTAATCTTATACCTACCTAGCCTACTAAGCATTATAGACCTATTAAGACGTGAACCTACCCTCTTATATACCTTCTCCGTCCATGTCCCCGGGTTCCTACGGAATATATCCTCTCCTCCTCGTTGATTAATTGGATTATAGATTGTCCTAGCCCCACTAAGCGGCTTTATAGGATTCAGCTATAAGGATAGGTGTTGCCCCTTAATTGCTTCTCGAAATCAAGCCGCTCTTGCTAAACTACTTCCTTCTATCCACACTGAAGTAGTTTTCCCCTGTACTTAGAGCCCTGAGATCTATACTGTATTTCTGCCCTTAAGGTCTTTCCCGCCTCCATGACTTTGTTATTAGTAATCACTCGTTCGCGCTTACGAGTATTGTAGTACCGTGGACGGCACCGCCCGGAACTGACCCAGGAGGCTCGTCCTCAATATTATCTTGGAGTTGAAGCTCAGAACTAGTTGGAGCTTATAAGTAGTATAGGTGTATCTACATTCATTAAACTATCTATGAGGGCAGGAGAGTTGAAGCTCTAAACCGAGTGTATAAGTGGTATCGTAATTTAACTATCTCTGAGGATAGACGAAGGTATCTATAGTTAACCCTTATGGACCTGCTAGTGGGCAACTGCCTGGTAGGTAGTTGCTGTACTAGCTACTGTTGCCTATAGTAAGTATTACGTGACTTAGGATCCGACTAGGGAAGTTACTTATAGCTATAGTCAGTGCACGAGGGTACTGGCTAGTGCAGGAACTGCCTGGTAGGTAGTTGCTAAGCTAGTAGTGTTGTTGCCTGTAGTGTGTGTTACGTGATCTAGGATCCTACGCTAAGATAATGTTGAGGACGGGGCTGCTGGAACAATTCCGGGCAGTGCCGTCCATAGTGATTATTACCCGTGGAGCAATGATTAAGGATATATTTTCACCTTAATGTTTGATGTACGCTTAAATCCGCCGAAAGGTGCTTTTACTTTGCGACTAGCCTCTAAAGTCCTACAACTCGTAAAATAAGGACGCAAGGGACTATACATTACTCTTTCTTGCCTCACCCCGGTGTTCGGGGACATAATCCATGCCACAGTTGGAGTGTAGTAACTACCGATATCGTTGTATCGAGACGTTGCACTAAATCTTGTGGACACGCTAATTTTAATTAATATAGCTATGCTAAACCACGTGGTATAGATCTTGTTATTTAAGTAAACGTCGACGCCTACTTTGCCTAAACGTTATCCCCTATTATTGATAATAGTCGCACTTAGAGGTTACCTAAGTTACGTTGAGATTTCCGCTTAGTAGATTTATTAAGTTTACTGGTGTCGCTTTCTTGAAACGGGACTTTTCAAGACTAGAGTTCTATGTCGGCCTACATGAGTCTACCTTTCCTCCCATTAATTCTACCTAAGATATAGTCTTGACTTAACTTGACTTAATTTATTTACTCCGACCTCTCGCTTCCTGAGATATAGTATACCCACCTACGAGTACATAAGATATACATGGTGTTTGTGTAACTTGCATGTAGTTGCCTGCTAGGCAGCAACGCGGCTAAAAAGAAGGCCTTGCACTCCTGGCAAGATAAATGAGTAGCTTGTGTTCCTGAAAAGGCTACGGCGCGTTCGCTGGGGAGAGCGTACCGCTTCAAAGGGCTCCGGCGCGTGCGCCATACAACCTAGCGAGCCAGCACAACCGATAATTAAGGCTGCCAAGATTAATGCACCATCAGCATCGATTTATAGGTCGTTAGGGGAGTTCGTATGCCAACATGAATCTAAGAGGCCAATGGAGTGACAATAATAGTCACAACGTACATTGTAGTGAGAGATTGCGTCCGTCGGTTATATAAATGTAAATTGTATCCTGTCGGGGTTTGAATAGATACCGCCCTAAGGTTAAAGTTGTAATGGTCTAGGGCTAGCCAGCTAGATCCTTCGATTTGGCGCCTAGACCTGTATCGAAAGAAGAGAATGCCTACTGAGGCTGTGATGAGCTTTGGTATTGCCTCTTTTACTTAGCCTTTCCTAGCGGCATGAACTCCTGATGATCCCCGCTGTTAAAGACGACTTACCGTTAGCCAAACGATACTATTTTTGCCCTAGTCTATCTAGAGGCTGGCGTAAACTGAAACGATATAGGAGACGGCGATGATAAGTGTTCGAACTAGTACTTCAAGCATTTTCGCTATTGAAGAAAAGCATAAAACCTACCTTTTTCGACTATTAGAGTAGACCTTAGGCTCTCCTGCCCGCTTCAAGATAGTACCGTTCTATTTGATTTATTTCCCCCCTCCCTAACCTGGCGCCATTTTATCTCTTGCTTTTATTCACCTATTTCTTCATCATGTCCCAACCCCTTTGGAATGTATGCTCCGCCCTCGGCATTTGTCGCAATGTAGGGGTTCACCTTTGCGTCGGAAAAAACCGCGGCACCACTGACGACTGCGGATAGCGCATTAAAGGAGATACTGGAACTGAAATGGGAGTGCTGATCGAGGAGCTTGCTGCTGGAGAGCCATTCGATGCTCTCCACCGACTAAATGAACTTGCCGACCTCGGTCTCTACCATTATCATGGCGGCTAGAAAGCTCTAGTGGTACGGAGGTGGGCTGCCGTAACTAAGAACCTTTCGGGGCCTACTTAGAGCTCCTCGCAATATTCTACTTCGCCGGCTAAACTTTCCACGCCAGTACCTCGACGCTTCTTACCCTAAATATCTAACTCGTCGTCTTCGCTATCCCAAGGTTCATCTATTGCGTTAAACGCCAACGATCTTATAGAGCAGCTTCTGTAGGTTTAGAAGTAGCTTCGCGATATGTAGCTGCAAGTAAGGGACTTGGAGACGGAGAATTAGACTCTTAGGGCGATACGTAAGGCAAGCATCACCGTTAAGCTGGAAGAGGATGGATTCGTTAACGTTAAAGTTCCTCAAGAGAGCCTTACTAATTCTGGGCGCTTAAAGAAGACCCTCGGGGAGCGGATCATAAGAAAGGGTAAGGGGAGTTTTGGTTTTTGAATATAGTTGTTTATGTAGGAGTTTGTTGGGTAGTGCTAGCTTTTCCGCTTTGTGTAGATAGCGCGGATGCAGCCTGTCTAGCTTTATCGGCTTTAATTCTAGTAGTATCTAGTTCTATACTTAGGGCTGTATCTTTACCTATTCCGGTATTGGGACTTATGGTGAGGCTTATTTCTAAGGTGTCGGATATCGGAAATTCCTGCGCCTAAGGTATGGTAGGATGGCTTCTTTTAGCTTCCTAGCATTGTTAGAACTTGTTGTAAATTGTTCTGTTTATATAATTCTCTAAATGGCGTCCTTAAAGCATCTGAGGGATTGAAATTAAGTTGGAGAGCCCGTGGTTGCGTTTAATTTGAAGGTAGTCTGAGCTACGGGGGAGTTCTGGTAGAATTCAACGATCTTATGGTCTGCATCCCCCTTCCAAGAATCTTTCTACTAAGGATGCCTTCACAGCCATCTTAAATGTGACAGGACTATTAGTCTGCTACCCTTAGACTATACTAGGTGGTTTAGTCTAGTAAAGTTAGACTAGACGGATAGTCCCGACTAATCTACGTCCTAGTGTGGTAAATACTCCGTATGGTGAAATGTACCCCGGTACTTCGGATTCCAACACCGAACACACAATATATATTAATATTATAGGCACAATATGTTGCCTCCCATGCTTAATAGCGGTTATCCTAACGCCATTCCTAGTCTTACGTAAAAATACTAGATTTCGGAATTTTTAGGTCAAGATTTCTCTCGGCAGCTGAGAATTAGCAAAAAAACACATTGTGCTCTAGTAACATTGCACATCACTTTACTTTAAAAAGAGATATAAATTGAAATTATGCGTATTAATCGTCTAACTAATTATCTAACCTTTAGAATATGCTATCTACGGTCGATGTTGATGTTTCATGTCGTCGTGCACCCTTGGCCGGTACTTCCGCCTAGTGTGACGTTTCTTGGAAACGCACAAGGATTTAGATGTCCTAGGGACATCTAAAGGACCTGAAACTGAGGATCTACTACTATAGTATATAGATGGAGTGTGCTCCCTTCGAGCCAGTATACTCTTCTTATCTCCTTAGCTTAGAATCTTCGATAGAGCAATCTATAAAGTAGGTTCACCTATGCATCTTGTACGTGCCGTTACACCTAGATCGACAAATAGCCGAAGACTAACCCTAGTACGGTGCGGCGAATGCAGCCGGTATAGCTTATCCCGAAACTGCCCTCCCCTTTATAGACACATTATAACTCTCTCTTACTAAGAGCTAAGGGTATAAGTAGGTTACGTTTAGTTAAATCTATAATAGACTATTTTTCCTAACTACGAATTACGAACGAGCAAGATTCAGTCGCTGTATTTCTAATACTGTACGGGTTTTTGGAAAAGACCGTCGGAGATTAGCATCGTTCTAGTTCGTAGTGGATGTATTAATAAAGCCCAAAAGCGGCAATTCATGATATTCGTGCTTAGTTGGATTAGTACTAAGCATGACTAAGTAGGCTGAGCGGGCAAGGATGCTAGTAGCACAAATACACCCTCTATACCCTAGGAATGCTCGTAGTTAACTTTATTAACAATCTTATACCTACATTTAGGGTTAGCTAAACTAAATTCGTTCCTTTCGTTGTTACGCCTAGTTAAACCTCCCTGATTACCTACTTATCGAGGAAACCCACCTTAGTTAGTACTGCTCGTAGTGTAGATTATAACACGTCTGTCGTTATGGTTTGGCGGATGGCGATTTTCGTGGTGGCTGTGAGGGTACGGGGGACGTCTGATTGCTACTATTGTGCTATATTCGTCTCGGCATTCGAATGCATAATTAGCAGCTTTCTCAGTGTGCAGGAATCCAGCCCAATTATACCTCCCATCTTCGTTGTTAAAGTTTGTCCGTGGCGTGTATTACTAATCTTCTTTACTAATATCTATTGACCTAAAGGGCATTTAGGGTTGGCCGTAGCTTAAAGAGTGGCCTGGTTATTAGTGAAGATAGTGTACATCCCCGGCGTGTTCGTCGCCGCGTGGACAGCTACGGCGATCTTAAATGCTAGCTCGGTGCCTTTGAGTTCTACAGCATAGATTGTGGAAGTGGTGGAGGTGCCCATATACTCCATCCCCTCTCCTGCACGCCTGTATGCTTAGTCCTAGAGATGTACGCGTCTACCTTAGGAGAGTCGGTCTATGATCCCTACCGACTAAGACGTATAAACCCGATTCCGTCGTCATTCCAGGAATTGGAATTAGCTAGGCATAAAAAATAAATTACTTATCTAATGTTTGCCGATGGCTAAACAAAACTAGCATAAATTTCATTATATCACCCAAAATTCTGGATTGGAACAATTTCGCTTCTTATATGAAATGGAAATGATTATAAGAAAGTAAGATTGATTCCTAGCGATATTACCGTTATAAGGGCTCCGAGTTAGCTAATTCCGATGTATTTTATTGGATAGGGTTGTTTATAGATGGTAGGCTTGCCAGGCTTCAACACATAAGTAGTGATGTAGTTATGTATATACGGCATACGAGGCTTGGCACCCCGAGGCTAGATCACCAAGCCTACTGACATCGCTTTAACATAGTTCTAGCCAATCAAAAGGCGACTGTATGATGCCTTCGTCTTCCTTAACCAACCTACGCCGTAGCCTCTCACTCTCAGTTAATGTACTCCAGCGTCTAACGGAGTTAAATAATAAATATGAATATAGGGATTGACTAAGATTAGGTATTCTAATAATGGGTATATACGACGGCATCTATTTATAGCATTACTAAAATTAAAACCCTTGTGCTATTTATAGCCATTACCAATTTTTCTTTCCCCTATAAAAGCGCTCGAGTCCTCGGCCGTCTAGGATCTCTATTGTTTAAGTCTCTTGTAACGGAGTGACTACCATCATAGAGCATATAGAACATTGTGATACTGAGGTAGCAACCTAAGGTGACCTTGATACTTAGATCGATACTCTATGGTCTAAGAACGAATCTTTTAATCGCTAAGCCGCTAAGGTATAGTTGGATCGCGATAACGAAGACTTGGATGAACTTATCTCGCGTTAACAAGAGGATGAACATCGGATCGCTGTGAGAAAAGATCGAGATGAATAAATGGTAAAGAAACGTAAGGTTGAGGATGAAGGCTATAAACAAGTGAGAGCTGGTCTTATAGAGGAAGCGGCGGTGAGTTGGCTGTGATGTTCTATACTAGAAATCTAAGACTAAACTTAGTGCATTGTTCGAATAGCCGACCGTAAGACGTACTAGTCTATACTAGATATACTAAGAAAGTATTTACTTAGGCGACGATGTAATCTAGAGCAAAATCTAGGCTTATAGACACTTGGAGAATAGGACGTAGCCTCTCGTTCCGTTGCGGAATCCGAGGAGTCTACTAACTTACTAAAAAGCTAGTTACACCTATCGGGTACTATGGATATAAGTCTCGGGGTAGAACTAGGACTGTCCGATAAAGGTAGGTTCGTTTGCGGTATTTGTGGTGCGAGGTTCCGAGGTTTAATTAGCGGAAATGAACACGAGAAACGCTATAAGTATAGTCGTCCCCATCGGTGCCTAGAACTAGGCTGTAACAAGACCTTTAAAAGTAGAGGCTTAGTTAGGAAATATGCGAAATTAGTTAGATGCTTTAATTCGCCCACTTAGATTTTCTAACTTCTTCTACAGGTTTATAAGGAAGCACGTTTCCGCTGCGACGGTAGTGATGAGATATCTTACCAATAGGATTAGGTTATTTAGTGAGATATTCTGTCGAGTAGATAAATCTAACGAGAAGATCTAATGATTCTATAGGCATAAGGATTCAGGATAAGTTTGTCTAGAACGGAAACGGCTTAAGATTATATTGAAGACTAGCATAAATATTGTAAATTAAGGATGACTAATTAACGTAAACTAATCTTCTAATACTACAGCCTCGAATAGTATAGATCGATCGGTGTGAATTTAGACTTTGATACCTATGCGATTGTAGGAGACTGGACAGCTTTGCTAGATATATTTAAGAATCCGACTAATGGAGTAGTACTATAGACCCACCGCTTCTTGCTTCCTTTCTTTCCGTCTTGCTGCTGATTTAGATTAAGGATTGACGGGCTGCGACGAAAGGAACCTCCCGTCCACCACCTTTTAATGATGCTAATATCTCTTATATGTTCTAACCTCTTAGCTGTAGTAATAGCTTCTTATTAGCGCTATAGAATTTCTTTTCATGATGAATAAGTTTAGATTAGTAAGTAACGCGAGAGTTGCGTTAACTTCTTAAGACATGGACTAGTTAATTGATTAGTATATAGATTCTCCCAGCCTTACTAAGTAGCTTTATAGTACTTAAGCTATGAGTAGAGGTATTCTCGCTTTTTTACTTATCGAAATTAAGCCGCTCTTACTAGACTACTTATCTCTATCTATACTAAAGCGGTTTTCCCCTATACTTAGAGCCCTAAGATCTATACTATATCTCTACCCTTATTAAATGTTTCCCTGCCTCTACGACTTTATTAAGCTATAATTACTCGTTCGCTCTTATGAGTATTATAGTACCGTAGACGGCACCGCCCGGAACTAACCTAGGAGGCCCGTCCTTAATATCATCTTAGAGTTGAAGCTCGGAACTAGTATAGGTGTGTCTATATTTATTAACTATCTATATAGGTAGGAGAGTCCTTTATAGGATACTAATAAGTTTAGTAACTACCTAGTAGGTAGTTGCTACTAGTAGTATTGCTGCCTATAGTGAGCATTACGTGATCTACGATCTAAATAAACTAGGAATAAGTCTAATAAGGATAGGTATAGCTTCTTATCGCCTATAGATTTCACGTAGTATAGGATTTAACTCTATTAGTATATCGAACGGTAGAGCATACGATAGTAATAACTATCTATTCGGTCTACTAAATATTAGCTATTCTACCGGCTGTATAGTATAACTCGATCTTTTCTTACTACTATGCCGTAGATAGACCCCTTCGTAGTCTATTTATTACTTAATTATTATTCTTATAGTAGGGCGCACCGTAAACGTAGTTAGAACTAGCATAGAAGAAGCTTTTCGCTAAACGATAGGCCGGCGAGCTACTAGTGGACTAGGAGTAGATTTACGCTAATAGTAAGGCTTATATATATAACTCCTTAGTACGGGGCTTAGCACCCTAGTACTAGATAATTCGACACTTTACTTTAATATAGTTTTAGCTAATTAAAACGTAGATATATAAGCTAGACCTCTAGTCTTCCTTAACTAATCAATACCTAATCTCTTACTACAGCGAAATACACTCTAGTAGCTAAGGGAGTCGAATAATAAATATAAATAGGGATCTCTAGTACTAAGACTAAGTATTTTAGTACTCTAATAAGGGCTATAGGGTATTTTAGGACGGTATCTATTCGTAGTATTACTAAAACTAAAAAAGGAATAGGAGGCGAACCTATATACTATTTATAGCCATTACTAATTTTACTCTCCCTATAAAAGCGCTCGATTCCTCGGCCGTCTAGGATCTCTATTATTAAGTCTATTATAACGAACTAATTATTATTATAGAGTATATTTAATATAGTGAGTCTACGGTAGTAAGCTAAAGTAGCCTTAATACTCGGATCTTTACTCTATAGTTAGAGAACGAATCTTTCGACCGCTAAGCCTCTAAGGTATAGTTAGATCGCGATAACGAAGACTTAGATGAATTTCTCTCGCGTTAACGAGAGGATAAAGACCGGATTACTACTAGAAGATATTAAGATTAATAAATTATCGAAAAACGTAAAGTCGAGGACGAAAATCGGACTACTATACTACTAGAAAATATCGAGATAAATAAATCGCTAAGAAACGGAAGGTCGAGGATAAAGGTTATAAACGAGTAAAAGCTAGGCTTATAGAGAAGACGGCGGTAAGTTAGCTAGGATATTCTATAGTAGAGATCTAAGACTTAATTTAGTATAATTTTCGAACGGGCGATTATAAGATATACCGGTCTATACTTAATATACTAAGAAAATATCCGCTTAAGTAGCGACGAGATATAGAGTAGCGCCTAGGCCTAGAAATACTTAGAGAATACGGGAAAGCCTCTTATTCCGTTACCGAGTCCGAAGAGTCTACGAACTTACTAAAAGCCTAGTTATACTTATTAGGTACTATAGATACTAATCTCGGTATAGATCCACGACTAACCGATAAAGGTAGGTTTATTTATAGTATTTATAGTACGAGGTTCTATCGTCCGGTTACCCTTAATAGATATAAGAAGAGCCGTAAATATAGTCGTCCCTATTAATATCTAGAACTAGGCTATAATATACTATTTAGAAGTAAAAATTTAGTTACGACGTATATAAAATTAGTTATCTACTTCTATTCGCCTTTACGGTGCTTTCTAACTTCTTTCTATAGGTTAATAAGGAAGTACATCTCCGTTACGAGTCTAGTTATAAAATATCTTCTTAAAATAATAAGACTATTTAGTAAGAAATTCTATTATATAGATATATTCGATAGGAAGATCTAATAATACTATAGATATATAGAGTTAGAAAAAGTTTATCTAGAACGGAAACGAATTATAATTATATTAAAGACTAGTATTAAAAGCGAGAATTAAAGATAACTAATTAATTTAAGATAATTACTAAAGGCTCGAATAGTATAGGTTAGTATTACTTTAGACCTTAACTCCGATACTACTACTATAGATTAGATAGGTCTATTATTACGGATTTTACTAAACGAAGGTACTATAGACTTACTATTTCTTGCTCCCTCTTCTCCCGTATCTCTAAGTGTATCTAGATTAAGTAGCGAAGGGCTATAACTAGAGGAACCTCTTCCTCGCGGCGACAACACTACTAATAGTAGGCTATTTTTAGATCTATAATATCTAAATGAGAATTATATTTCACTATTATAAGGGGAATTCTTAATATTATATAGCACCTAGCTACTAATAATCCTAATATATCTTTAATATATCCTAATACTCTTTAGTGCCTTGCCGAGTGTAAGGATCCCTTAATTATAATATTAGTAAAGCAAAACGCCTATACTAAATCCTTAAATCTAAAGGACCGTTAGCGGTTCGCATTAGTACTTAGATAGACTACTACAAGATAGGTATTCTTAATTACCATAAAGGAGAGCGACTATATAAACGAATTAACCTAAAGTAACTACTCTACTCATACTAATAAGCTATTAGTTGTTCTCGATGGTTAATGTCTTCTATAAAATCTACCTCGGTTACTAGAAGTAGTGTTAAAGTAGAACGCTTCGATAGGCTTATAGGGACTTATCCCGGCGTTAGAGTCTAGGAGGCGCCCCCGGCTATTAGTAATACCTCGTTAGGAGTAGTATCTATAGTATAGCGAAGTAGCTAAGAAGTAGTTTTTCTATAGGCGAATATATTACTATTTTATATTTACGACTTTAAAATTCTAGAGGATTTATTTACGAACCTTATAAGCCTATCGGCTATAACTACTATTATCGAATACGTTTACGGTGCTACCTCCTATAAAATTTATCTAACCTCTATCTTCGTAAGCGTATCTATAGGGAGTTATTCGAAAACTCGGAAGTTTAGAAATATCTACTAGTAGCCTCCTCCTATAAATTAGATAGCCGCGACTCTAGAGCTAAGATATAGTTATAGATTCGAGATAACTCCGATAAAATAAATAACCTAGCCGGATTAGAAGAGTAATTACGCTTAAGTCTCGGGTAGCTTATCGTACGGAGTTCGAACTCGATCGTTTTAGCTTTATAAAGCTTCCCTTTAGCTAGAATCATCGTACTTTTTAGCTACTATCTCTAAATAGATTAAGTAATCTAATCTAAAGAGTTTATACGCTTCCTACCGGCTAAATAAAAAGTAATTATATCGGGGGCACTATAACTTTAGAAAGATTCTAGTACGGTTACGCTTCTCCTCCGGAAAATCCCCTAGAATATAATCGCTATAGATAACCTATTAATCGTTAGTGTCCGCTCGAGTAAATATATTAGTAAAGTATATATATTCGTAGTTTTTAAATATAAAGATGCGGGAGATAAAGTTATAGCCCTGACCGAGGATATTGGAATAGATAGCGTAGTGTTCGGTTTCTATAGTTAGATTAAATATAAGTCGCGGCGTAGCGGCCAAGGAACTAGTATCTCGATGTCGATAACTAGTACTAGTATCGGCTTCGTTGTCTTCTACGGTTAGATTAATAACCTCTCTAGCATTAAAACGGCCGGTGCCTCCTACTTTTAGCTATTAAAATCTACTGTGAAGTGGATACTTACGTACGACTATAGGTTTAACGCTTAGTAGCACGCCTACGTAGGATATTAGCTAACGTTACGGCCTTAGTTTAATGAAGATGTTTCCTTCCCCTATAACGTGTACTTAGATTTATCTTCGACGAGCCTTAAATATTCAGCGCCAATTGAGTGAAGGTGTGGGAGAGATAATACGGAATGATGAGTCGAGAAGGACCACGGGGGTTAGCTACGTTTATATATTCGTAGCTTTCCCACTAGGGTCGATATCTAAGGTATCTACGCTATGCTCTAAAGGGAATGGTACTATAAACTTACGTTAGAAGGGGCGATACTATACTCGCGGGCTATAGTAAAATACGCCTAACCTACTATAAGGATCCCTTAACTACACTAGTAGTAGAGTACAGCGCTTATAATAAACTCTTAAATCTATAGGACCTTTAGCTATTCCCATTAGTACTAGTATAGACTACGAGGGAATAGACTTCCCTAGTTGGTATATCCTTTTTAGGTACTACGCCCGGGTAGCGGCCTTTATAAGCGAAGTAACGTAGAGTATCTACTCTACTCATCTTAACGAGCTATTCCTTGTTCTCGGCGGTCGATATATCGTACGAAATCTACCTCGGTTATTAGGAGTCGTGTAAAAGGTAGATGCTATTATAGGCTTAAGGAGTCCATCCCCGGCGGTGGAGTCTAGGAAGCACCCTAGGCTATCAGTAATACTATATTAGAGGTAGTATATACCGTATAGTCGAACTAACTAAGGCGTAGGTTCTCCGCTATTAAGTAGGCATTTATCCCGGTTCTCTTCCCCTATAGGCGTAAGTTAACTCCTTATCCCTACTCCTTAGGCATTAGTAAGCGTCGTAATCCTACTGTACGAGCGCTAGAAATACCAGCCTAGACCAGCACTACCGACCGATGCGAGCTTAGTCCCTCTACGCTGATCGGTTCGGCATCCTAGGAGGTCGAAACGCCTTACAGCGCAGTAGTTAAATACCTCCTCGGCCCTATTCGTTTTCTTATTCTCTTTCGCTCAACTACTCACTCAGCCAAACCCTCTCTTTAATAAATTATGTAGTACACCTTCCTATTGCTCTCGTCGTCTTACCTGTGGAATTAAGGATAAAGTCTCGTAACTCTAGTTCTAAAAGGCCGTCGGCCGATGTTCTATTAGCGAGCACTTAGTAGGTACTAGCTCTACTTCAATAGCTCGTCGATATAATTACCTCCGGTATAATGGTTAATATATAGGATCTACTAGAGGTATGTGAGATCTATAAACTTTGGGCCCTAGTAGTCGAATCTCATAATAAATCAACCTAGTTCCACGCCGTAATTCATGAGCTAATACGAGCGAGCTCCTAAGACTACCTAGGTAGTCGGAATAATAATACGGCGGTTTTATAAGAGTACCATCCCACATTAAGATACGGATAAGCTACGTAATAGGGCTGTCTACTCCGTGAAACGCGGACGTGTCTCTAATAAGGACCTTGCCTATCGACCGCCTCTATCCGCTAGGGTTATAAGGGGAAAGACTAAATTCTTAGAGACTACTAATAACGTTCTACCCTCCGTTCTACATACTAAAGATATTACTAAATCGGATAACATTATTACTCTTTCTACCCAAGTTTTAAATAACGTTGTTAGAGTAGGTTAGAGCGGTAGTTTAACTATAATTAATCAATAACTATATACGCCGTAGGAGGGATGTACCCTAGGTCTTAGAACCGTACCGCTTAACTAAGGTATAGGTTAGGCGGCCACTTTAGACGAGAGCATAGAATCTATTATAGTTAAGGCTAGGTTCATATTAGGAGGGCATAAAGCCGAAGAGTAACACCGATTGCGTTTTACAACACCTCTTCTCGAACAAACTAAAATAGCTTTAATCGTACCGTCTAGGTAGATAGAAGGTACAGCATCCTTATCTCCCGCTAAAGATATCGATAGAGCTAAAATACCGATATTAGTTAAGAGCGTTGCTTCGTCATCTAGACCGGCGATAGGTTCGTCTTTAGTAGAGACTACTTCTTTAATGAATATAATCCTTAAAGCCGTCCGCATTATTCATTAATTCAGTAAATATCCTCATGGAGTTCCTCGGGCAGTTTACTCGAGGATCCTATAGTCCCTTAGGAAAACGTATCCGGAAGGTATCGATGTATATAGCTTAAACTAGTAGTCCGATGGTTCCGTGTAGATATAAGTACTCGAGATGGGCTCGTCTAAGAATTAAAGAGTAACGATATTAAATATACTCGAGTATATAGGAGCCTAGGAATAGTACGATAAATAGATCGAACTATCGCTGATAATAATCCGCACTAAGAAGAATAAGCCGGTTAGTCGCCGAGGTACTACTATCTATATATTGAACGAAATGCAGTAGTTACTAGTAGATACGGAACGACTAGGAATATAGCTTAGCGGCGTTAGGAGGATTAGCTTGCGAGATGAAGAGTATAGTATCCATTATCTATCATCGGGTTATGGATTCAGCATTACTAAGCAAGACAAGTAGCTCTAGAGAAAGCGGATTAGTATATAGCTCAGTAGAGGCTAGAAGTTAAGTACGAAACTCGTTAAGGGTTTAGGCCTAGGAATCTTATTTAGCCCTAAAATCTAGTAAGCCTTTTAATTTTAAACTCCTTTCACTAGCTAAGGGCATCTTCTTCCTTAGGGAGCTTACTAAAATAAGTAGGGTATAGCTCGATGTAATAGTTAAAGATATTTAGAAGAATCTAAGAAGGGTATAACTACTTAAAATCCTAGGTCGATAATTAGAGGATCTAATTACTAAAAAGAGTCCGGATCTCCATAGTCTATGTGATATATTAAAAGAAGAAAAGCTCGTCTCGGACGAGGAGTACCGGGAACTCTATACTATCTTTACCGTAGACGCTGTAAGTACCTTCTAACGACTAAGGGACCGTAGACTAATAAGATAATTTTTACGTAGGACGCTATCCTAAAGGGCACCTTAAATACTACGGTAGAATAGTTAATTAAAGACGTTAGAACTAAGGTTCTTAGTAAGCGTAAGATCCGCGAGGGTAACAGCGTTACGATTAACAATAGAGTGGAACTCGATTATAATATATTTTAGCGGCTCCGTAATGAAGAATAGTTTAACGCCTAGACGATTATAGTAGCTATATAAATATCGGATAAGCCTTTCTTCGTTTACTATAGCTATAGTGTCCCGTTAGACGAACTAGGGAGAAATAGTAGGATAAAACCTATTAAGCGACCTCTCGTAGGCTAGGCCCGAAAGATTAGTGAGTTCCGTAAGAACGCTAGAGAAACATTTAGGGATTCGGTGCGCCTAGTATACTTCTATCCTTTAAACTACGGCGGCGCGCACTTTATATTACTAGAGATTAACGAACGCGAAGAAGTAATCCGCTATTATAATTCTATAGTAGATAAAGGTATAATCGACGGCACTACTAAGCTAATACGAGTGTAGAAGTTAGTGAAGGTGAGAGGTTCCCTGATTAGCTAAGTGGAGAGATTCTAACGTAATCGTAGGAAGAATTCGGTGACTTAAGATTTCCATTTCGCGAAACTATAAGTATTAAATATAGATATTATTGTTAACGGGCTAATGTTGACGCGGCTGAAATTAACGGAAAGGTAGCCTACTCCGTAGTAGAATAATAGCTAGAGCTGTAGTGTTAGGGTCGTCTAGAATTTTCGACGTCTATCGAATAATCTCCTAATTGGAGAATGGAACACAATACTTAGTCCTAAACGTATGAAAATGGAGATCGTAGAAGGGTTTGCCGTAAGTATTAAAGGTAGATCTATAAAGAGATATATGGAGTAACGGTTCTATACGGACGGCGTATTTACGTGGAAATGGATCGGAGGAGACTTTACAAAGTCTAGAGATGCTATAAGACGGATAGTAATCTTATATTTAGAAGCATTAGGCGAATACTTGTCTTAACTAATAGTCCTATTAATCTTCTTTCTATAAATAGTCTGGAAAGCGTTGCGAGCTTCCATATTGCCATAGCTCTCTATTCGGTTGCAACGAATTAATCACTTTTAAGACCCCCTATAAGCTTACCCGACTAAAGTACTGTAGCTGAAATCTTAAGGGCGGGAGGAAGGAAGTGTTGATGTCGCGCAATGGTTCTTTAGAATTCTACCATTCTAGTGATACCGAGTCTTTAAGGGTAGTTGAAGGTAGGATGTGCTTTGGCTTAGAGTGCCTATACTTTAGGGCTGCCCTTTAATCCGGGAGCGCCCCTTATTTAAGAGCGCTCTTATCCGTAAGTGCCCTTATCTCGGAGCGCCCTTATCTCGGAGCGCCCTTATCTAGGAGCGCCCTTATCTAGGAGCGCCCTTATCTAGGAGTGCCCTTATCTAGGAGTGCCCTTATCTAGGAGTGCCCTTAATTTGGTTCTAAGATTATGACTAGAAGGCTAAGCCGTGTTTTAACTTATAGAGTTCTATATTCTAATTCGGGAGTTGGTAAGCATTATATTAAGTGACGACTCGCGACTCTGTAATAGCTATGTAGGGTCGTAATGCTATAGCTTCTCGAAATAAGCATAGTTAGGCGCTACCTAATGTGCGAACATGGAAAAGGCTCCTCTAGGAAAGCGTACATTGGTAGGTGAGGCCGTTAGAGATACTGTAATACATTAATAACGTGTGTTCCTATTGGTCTTGAATACTATTTAACTGAGCTGATTGGACAACTCTAGATTCCTCGAAACTTTTAGTATAGTGTTATGATCCGAGCTGTAAGTAGTTCTAACTAAGGTAGGGTTCCTTGATAGAGTGGGTACTAGAGTGTTGACTAAGATGATAAAGGGAATACTTAATCGTCGGACTGTATCCTAAAACGTAGGTATAGGATTACTAACGAAGTTAACTACGAACTATACTATCTAAGTGAAGGAGCGTATATATATAGTGCCTAAAGTCGCGTCTATGTATCTATGCCTCCTTATTCCAATGGCCCATAGACCCATGGACTGTATTATTTCCTAATCCGGGTTCCTGGTTACGTGTGCCAGCCTTGCCTAGCCTCGTCGGCACACCTTCCCGCCGACACCCCCAGGTAGTCCTAGGGCGGCTGCATAGGACGACCCATTTCCTGACCCTCGTAATACATGGCTCCTTCTAGGCGTGGATGTTTAAACTTCTGGGACAAAATCTCGAGGATCTCTTCCGATAGTGTAACAACAAATTCTCACTTAAGAGAACATAGATACGGATAAATTAACTCCTTCATTAAGTTGATAGTATCTACGTAGCGGGTAACTCTACCGCGATATTAAGCCTGAAAACTTCCTACTAGCCACCGAGAAGTAGAGCTATATCGTCTATATGACTGATTTTTAGACTCGGCGCGTATCGAAGGGACTCATACTACTAAGTTATTAGCTATTTATCTAACTTATATTCACTACTTCTACCTCTATCGTTCAAAGCCCTACCCTTCTTTTTAGGAGAGCTATCCACTACACAATTAATATCTACAATATAATACTCTTATTTCGGTCTTAGGACGGGTACTGAACTGATTATATTGACTATATTTGAGCGGCTGTTATCTAGAGAGGTGAATATGGCCTTTGATTTCCGTAAATGTTACTAATACACTGGTGCCGCTGAATTTAAGCGGTGAAGCTCGCGGATGCTACTCCTAGAATACATTCTAACTCCTTCCCACCTATCGCCTCGGATGTAGATCCTTGACCGTATATCTTTCTTTAACGCGCCGTACCGCGACCGCGACTAGATAGTACCCTAGGTGTAGCGGCTGGACCATCCTGGTCTTTACGATCTCGTTTTCTTTGTAATTGCGCTGCCTTTTTCTTCTTTCTATCCGCCCTTCTTTTGTTATTGGCTTACTTATTGTCCGGTTGCGGCGCTACCCGTTATTGACTACTTGGGCGCCAATGTAGGATATACCATCTCTCCTGGGCTCTTAACGCCGGGGTCGATAGACGAACGGTAACATGGGCTACTGGATTAGAATCCTAAGTACTGGTGGTCGGGTGGAGACCATTGCTGATGTCCGTCGAGTAAGTAGATAGTATTAGATGGACGTTGGCAACTTATAGAACTAAGGCTTAATCGAGGTCGATGTCTCCGATAGTAACTCTGTGTCTAGAGTTCTAGTTAATCCATCGCTGAAATTCTGGCCCATATTAAATTCTAAAATTTTGGTTATACTCTGGGTCGTAGACGACGGTAATAGGCATTTTTGCACTTGGCCGACTTGGGATTTTGCGAAGAAGGATAAAAATAATATTAGAATAGTTCTCTATACTTTGGAAGTCGGTGTTGTTAACGAGCTAGAAATTAAAGATGAAGACTAAGCGACCTATTATACGTAGGGCCTCGTTAGTAGATGAGACTAGCTATGCTAAGAACTCTTCTATATTAGGAAACCGCGCGGGTAAGCTTATGTTAGATAATTACTATTATTCTTGCTAGGGAATTCGAGTTGAAAGCATGTTCCTTAATGCTGCTGGTTTTACCTAGCGTTTAGAATCGAGTAGTTCTATGTCTACGAATGGATGTGGAAGCGCTCTAAGGTTTGGGAGGATGCTCGTGCTGACCTATTATTGTAGGGCTTTTGGGAGTAACTGGTGTCAACGACTCGACGTATATATCTGTATCGCTACATCCAGCCGAGATTGCACCGCCCATGGCGCTTGTGACACGCAACTAAGAGGCTGCATTTAAAGCGGATTAATAACTAGGTTAGCGTGCGGGATGAATTATGGAAGGTTTGCGGATCGTTCCCTATAACTTTCCCATTAACCTCCTAGTGTTCTAGCCTCCTTTAACACGTTCACATTTCGTGGACAATCCCGTTATGGAAGACTTATCTATCTATTGTGATTCGAACCTCCTTTACAACTAGGAGGATATGTCGAAGTATTGTCCTGGTGGATTTCATCCGGTCTACCTCGGTGATACTTTTAAGGAAGGGCGCTACAAGATATACCATAAGCTAGGTTGGGGTGGCTATTCCATCGTCTGGCTTGCGAAAGATAAAAAGTATATCACTATGAAATATAATTTGTATTGTGTACCTTACTGATAGACCAACGGCGTGAGTAGTAGGTTTTAATTAAAATTAAAATAGCTAGTAGCTCGATGCAAACCCGAGAACTTTAAAACTTGGAATTATTAGCGGGCTATTCCCAAGGAGATCTTAGCTCCGAATACATCGTCTAGTTACTCGACTACTTCTCCTACTAGGGACCTAATGGATTTCATTAGTGCCTGGTGTTTGAGTTACTTGGCCCTCCTATTGATGTAGTGGTGGGAGATATTCATTAGGGTGGAGATGTTCTCGAGCCGGAAACTATTCTAAGAATGTCGAAATAGCTACTGTAGGCCATCACCTTTATGCATAAGGTTGGCTATACATATGGAGGTATATTGAGATCTAAATAATCACTGAACCTTATACTCTTAGTTAAAGCGCTTCATTCTTCGTGTCTATAACTGACTTATATAGATTTAAGTGGCAGGAATGTCGCCTTTACTTCGAATAGATTGTCGTAGTTGATAGAAGAGGAGCTCTTCGAAGTCCTTGGACCCCCGGAGACGGAGGAATTGGCTCGACGGGATGGTAAGCCATTAGAAAAAGGCCTACCTAGTTAGCTGATAAAAGTAACGGGCTAGGATAATTGGATAGATGAAGACGACGAAGATATTCGGATCTTTAACTTGGAGGAGGCTTTCTTGAAAGGAGTAGAGCCTAAAAAGCTCCCCTAACCTTTATACTTGAAAGCGCTAGAAACGATTTTTATGGACAGCTGTAACAGTAGACATGATTTATGGCGTGCGGGCATTATGGTGAGAACGCCCGGCTTGGAGACGTTAGAGAAATGTACTGACTTAACTGTGGGTAGATATATACGTTCCTGTTTGGATTAGTTCCATTTCAATATTGGTACGATGACGTCCTAGTTGCACAAATAATTTATTTTGTGGAGGTTTTGCTAATGGAATGGCGGCAAAAGTGGGACGAAATGCGACTGAAGTCCGGACGGGATTACTTGCTATGTAAGTTAAACTTTAAGGCATTGCTAGCATTTTTAATTGCGCTTAGAAGAATCTAATAGGCGAATTCTTTAGTGGACGAGAAACCTCTCCGCTCTAAACTAGAGTAAAAATTTGATGACCGGATCTACGAATCCCTGAAGCTTCTCCTCCTAGTTATCTAGGTCTGATGAAGTTTATACCGTCGAATCGAATCTTAGCATCCTAGGCGCTTAATATAATTAGCTTTATAACTAGCTAAGCGTATAATATTGGAAAACTAGGAAAACCCCGTCTAAAATCCATGATGTTTCTAAGCCTACGATCCTAGTGGAGAGTAACTTCGACAATATAGAGGGAACAACTATCGCTAGCTTGTCCGTACAAAATAGATGGTTACTCTATTTTCCTCACGGGAAAGACGTGCTAGCTATGGTCTAAGAGTTAAGCCTATATGTAGACTACGTGACTAAGGCCTAAATAAGGATTACGGCCAGGAACCTAGAGCTTCTTTAGACCATAGAATTAATATCCTAAAAGTAATAAAGGTAAATGTAAAGGGCGTAGGTAAGGCTAGTAGAGGTAACTGATGGTTGGTAGTAGTTACGGGATAAAAATGTTATAATTATTGGCGGAGTCTAGGAAGCTACTAATATATTTTTAGCTGCAGTGGTAAGGTGATTATATACATAAAGCTACTGACTATTTCTTTTAATTCTCTACTCTATCTATGAAGCTTTTCTCCCTATATTGATACTGGGGATAATTAGCGGATGCTATTCGGTTATTTAGAGCTATAAAATAGAAGCTTACACATTTAACGCCTCCGTTTAGATCTCCTTTACAGCTATAGCACTATAGGTGCTTGTAAGAGGAGTAGGGATCCGACGGGATTAATTTGAAAAGCTTTATCTGATCCGTCGTCCACGGATCTCGAGGGTAAATCGGACATTTCTTGTGGCCCGTGCGAGGGCTTAAATTACTACAATGGCACTAATGCTGATTGTCAGCTCATTACCCCACCTATCGAGATGTAGGTTTACTTATACATTACTAGAGCGGGATAGCTATATAATCGTGATACCTAGTATTGTATTGCGTATATCGAAGGTAGTTACAGGCTCGACAATTACTACTTGCGATAATGATAACGCTCCCGCACTAATACTTGAATGTAATAGCTCTACTAGGTAATAAGGAGTGCGAATCTAACGGCTCCATTTCTCGAATGCCTTCGGTGCCTTTCGATGTTATTTGAGAGTGACGACTTCTTATTCGAATGCTTTTGGTGACTTTTAGCGCCTTTCTATTAGGATGATACCCTAAGGGAGATAGACAATAACGGATAGCTTAAGGATGAGTATATAGCTTAGCTATATATAAAATGGTAACTAGAGGAACTCCTAGACCGTAGTCTACGACATCGACTTAACGCTTAGAGAACGTAGGTTACTAGTAAGCGGTGAAATTGCTCTTTTTAAACTCTCGAGGTTAGTGGCTTAGTAAAATCACGTGAGATTTTATATATCTCGATGGCTAATAGGAGCCCGTTATAGCTAACTAATTAAAGGCCGGCTTTATAGAGTAGTAGGGGGCTAAACTTAATTAAAAGAGTTATATTGTAGAATTATCTAGTCTAATACTATCTATAAGGGATGAAAGGAAAGGAACGTAACGAAACTAGAGAAGTACCTATAACTAAAAAAGTCGAAATACGCTTCCTACGCCCCCTTACACATACTACATTATTCTTACCCCTTTTTTCCTTCCTATTTCTACTTGAGAAGAGGATTTAAATTTAAGGATACTTAGCCCGTATATAACTATATAATATAGCCGAATTTACTCCGGTATAATATATATTACGTTATGAAACGAACGTAACTAGAGGCTAGTTAATTCCCTTTATATTCGTTAATTTAGCCGGAATACCTAGTGTCTTTTAGCATTAGTCCCGATCTACTTAGGTAGCGGCCCGGGGTGTGTACTTAACCGTTGAGATAGTAGATAGCTTAGTTTTTAGTAAAGTTAAGTCTATAAGGGTTACTTCGATGGGGGTCGAACTTAATATACTCGGATGGATCCGACAACGCGTTATAGATAGCTTCGGGGAGGTAAAGAAGGCGTGAAAGGAGCGCGGAGATAGCGAGCCGGAAATCTTCCGGCTTATTAATATTAGGTGCTGTGCGAGCGCGAGCGGCTTCTAACTCTTCTCTATCGAAGGCGTTAAACTTAAAGGGGAGATTCTTTTCATCGTCGTCCCTTTCGATTAATGCTAGACAATCGTTACCATCGGCTTCCCTGTCTGCGTCACGATTAATGGCTAGTACGTAGTCGATAAGCTTATTAATATTAGTAAGTATAGCTTCCGGCTTAGCTATATACTTAATAAGGAAGTTATAGATGTCGGCGGTTATGTACCGGTGTAACGGCACCGCGTTCTTAAACTTTAGGGCTATATCGTGGACCTCGTCCTTAGAGTAGACCTTAGTGTCCGCCTACCAGCAATATAGTATAAATATATCGTAGATCTAGTGCTTGCTCGCGTACGTGAATTTAATCTATTTATTGATGCGGCCCGGGCGGATGAGGCGCCTATCGAGCTTAGACCGTCTATTAGTCGTTATAATAGTAATGCCGTCCCGTTTAGCGCGCTTATCTAGGGCGGTAAAGACGTTCTCCACCGTAACTTAGGTCTACGCTCTCGCCTCCGAAGTAGGCGCCGCGGTTATAATCTAATCGATCTCTTCGAGTAGCAAGATGGAATTCGGCGAGATTACCTCGAGTAAATTCTGTAGCGTACCCGGCCGTAGGTCGGGCTCGGTGAGGGAGAGATAGTAGATGCGTATACGGTAGTGCGCCGCTAGCGTATAGGTACGAGACAACTTATCCGTCCCTATACGGTCGTATAGGAGTAGACTAAAATAGTAGGGCGACTTAATTGTATCGTACTTACTCTACGTGTTAGGTTAGTAAAATTTATCTAACTTACTAATTAGGTTAACTTTTACCGTCTTGTTAAGGATAACCGACTTAAGGTTTCGCGACACTTCTTCGTGCGGCTCGCCCTATAAGGCCTAAGAGCTATAATACTAGAATAAGGCCTAAATAACTATAGTGTTAATAGAGCTCTAGGTAAGCTATTTTTAGTTAATATCGTTTAGTAGAAGCCCGAACTTTAGTTCGTCTTGTAAATAGTATAAGAAGGTAATCGTTTCGATAGACTCCTCGTTCCTTTTTAGGGCTGTATACTCGGCGACGTAAATAACGCCCCTCTCCGTAAACGTATAGATACCCTTATCGAGGACGAAGTCGTAGTTAATTTCGCTTCTTAACCCCGAGTACTTAGTCTTAAGTACTACGTCCGACTCGTCTTTAAGGTCTATATACTTAGAGATCTAGTGGAGAGCCGGATAGAATAGTTTATTACCCTTAGTGACCTTAACCGACCTTATCGACTCGCCGCGTAATAGCGCGTAGTTAGCGCCCTTAATATACTTATTATATCGATTAATTAGACCCTCGGCTGCTAAAGGAAGGTAGTACGCTAGCTAGAGAAACTAGTACACGGACCTCTAGCGGGGTGGAAGAGTAAGGACGACGTAGGGCGAAAACGCGCCCTATACGATATAGCTATTAATACGTAACAAATCCTCTTCCGTTATGAACTAAAGGTCCTTCATAAGGAGGACATCTATTACGGACCGATGCGCAGTCTTAGACATAGTATTCAGCTAGTTACTAAAGGTATAGAATAAACTTCGGAGGATTCCCGTAACTATATAGCGTGTATAGTAATATTAGTTACCAACTAGTTAAATAGGGAGGCTATTAAGGGTTAAGAGTATAGAGATAAGTAACTTAACTAATAAGATTATTCGATTAAGGTAACGTAAAAAATAGCCTAAAGTAGTGAAGAAGCCCCTTCGATATCCTACTACTCTAGCGAAGTCGAGGAAGAGACTATACGGGGGTCTCTAGACGGCGAAAGTTATAGACGGGGGGAAAGGAACGGCTAAATTATACCTATAGTATATTATATATAACTATAAAGTACCTAGAATAATACTATTAGCTTACTTCGCTAATCTACTTCGCTACCTAGACTTTAGCTAGGTTCTTATCCGAAACTAGTGTAGTATATTATTCTATATAGGTACCTTATATATTGACTCCTTTTAATTAACTCTACGTACGTCTATTAGGTACTTCTCTACTTATTAGGCGTAAAAGTTACGGTGTAGTAGACCTTCGACTTATTGGTGATAGGGATTGCCTCCCTCTAGCGGCTTTATCGCCTTTTTGCCTAGGATTAGTAATAGAGGGCTACCGATTCTTTATAGCGCCGACTAATCCTTACGTAAAGTTCTATAGCTACTATTCAGCTTCCACCTAAGGATTAAGGGTTATCTTATCGGCGCGAAAGTAGAAATTAGATGTTAGTAGGTTAGAATTAACGCGGTAGCTTAAAGCTCGAACGCGTTATCCATAATACTTCTAGGACGACTATATATAGTTTAAATGATTATAATCGCCTAAAGGCTGCTATTAAACTATTTATCTCCCTACGAAGGAAGGAACGTCTTACACGCTGATTCGTTCGAAATAAGCTTCTAATTTACAACGGTCGGCCTAAACTTAGGCTTTAATGTCGTAGATTTCGAAGATAACGTTTAGAGGGACCTATTTACACGGCATTTTATACTAATAGGCTATATTTCCGTTCGGGTATAGATATCTAGCACGTTCGAGCCACCGAAAAGTGCCTAATATTTAGGTTTAGCGCCCCGATAAGCATTAAGACGAAAGCTAACAGGGTATGAAAAGCCTAGCATTATGTTATACCTCGATATTGATAAAGCGATCCCAACTCACAACTCTCTAACGCGGGACTAACTAAGCATTTCTCTACCTGAAAGTCTACGTAGTTCCGGGTAGATTTAGTGACAGTGCGTTCTTGGTGCAGGTAGAACCTTTCGAAAGCATATATAGGTCGTTACCCGAAGACCACCATGCTCTAGCCTCCTCACCGGTTAGGGGTTCCAATCGTTAAAGCGCAATCTAAAATCCTTACAGCGCGACGTCTTAACTCTTTCTCAACTATAATATTTACCTTATTCGGTAATTAGCCTTATAATACTCTCTCTATAAACGCTGATCTTTCTCCTTCTCTTCGTCTATATATACTTATCTTACGAAATTCATGATCTTACATTATAGCCGTAGACACTGATACTTCGGTTAAGCTAGCTAATTTTGTCCGAATTACAATTAAGTATCAAGGTTTATCGACGTAAAATTTAGGTTTAGAAATAGATGGTCATAATCAATATAGAAATCCAAAACGTCGTCTAGTTACTATCCATTAAGCTTTAAAGGAAACTACGTCTACTTTAACCGGCCATTAGTGCGAGAGTCCCGCCATTAAGATTAATTCGTCTTAATAAAGGAAGAAACGCCGTGTACGAAATGAAGGAAGACTTATCGTGCAGGAAAGAGAACCTATGTATATTGTAATCTTATGGTTAATAAGACGAAACAAGAATCTAATTAAGGGGCTAAATAAGGTCTTAGGAAAAAGAAAGGGCTAAGATGGAGATATATACCTTTAAACATTCTAGGACAAGAAAAACAAGTCCGACTTATAAGCCTATATCCTAGAAGGTTACGCTATCTTTTACCTATAGATTATATGCCTAGAGTGTAGGTGAGTAAAGGTAGGAATCTAGGAGAATTAACTTATAGAGTGGACATTATATAAACATCTCGCCTCCGAATATCCTTACGGACTTCCATAAGAAATACTTAAACTTACTCTAGGTCCCATCCTAGTCCTTTATAGAACGATTTACGGATCTACCTATCTAGCCTAGTAGAAAATTCTAAATGCCGAAAATAACCGATTAATTTCTATAGGAGTATATTAGTAATATATCCTCGTCTAGATAAATCCCTACCTATTTTTTATCCTTTAGCTATATCCCTAGGGGAACTAGATAGCGGCGATACATAATATTCTAAAACCCGTACTAGTGTAGGAGTTCTTCGATATAGTCTCCTATATCTAGCTTTCGTCCTAAGTTAGATAAAGCCTCGGATTAAAGGTTATATAGTTTAAGAACCTTATTCCCCTCTTTTATGGAGTTATCTTAGCTAAAATACTTTAAGTCTAGTTCTTAAAACTCTACCTATCCTTTATCCTCTAGATTCCTACTAGAAAGTTAGCATCGTCCGTTAATCTCAACAACCTAGACTTATGCCTTACTCGTGATACCGGCGAATTAGTTAAGACTAATTAATAATCGAACTAGCTAATTAGCGTTCGAAAATAAATCTATAGTCTTGACTCCATTCCCATTAAGCTTCCACATTAAAAATCTCGAATGTAACGTTCGTAGGAACCTATATAGGTTAGATTATGCTAATATTAACGCCGATAACTACGTATATTAGATCTATATCTCTAATCTTTATAGCCTAGTTCCTAGTTCCCGTCCTAATATCCAGTACTCGTGCACCGGATAGCAAGACCGGAGTATAGTATAAGTCTAGGTTAAGCACCTCTCTAATCTCATGGTCGAAAAGCTCTAAATGCTCCTACTCTTACTCATTATTTAGGAATAAGGACTCTAGCCGGGTTAGTCTTTTGAAAACGCCTATCGTACGGGGGGAGATGTACCGTTCTTACTATATATAGTATAGCGACGGCCGTATTCCTTAGAGTACCGGAGTACTTCCGACGTTACTATTGTTGTACTGAGTTCATCGCTATTACGCCTAATGGCTTTATTAGATTGTTTTTGTCCTACTGGGTTAGGAACTCGAACCGGGGGCTCGCGTATACGGAATTAACACTAGGTGACTACTTAAATTAGTGATGGGTTTAGACTACCAGCGCTCTTACTCCTTACTTAGATCGTCTAACTAAGGTCGTTGGCCTTAGGAGTTATCGTTATTGTTTAGTAACCTAGGAAAATACTTTCCGTATGCGTTGGGATGAAAGCGCGAGCTAGAACCTCAAAGGTAGGTAAGGGTCTAGCTTTATTTACTACCTTAGGCCGACGTATTATATGCACCTAGGTAAAAACGCCGTACGATCGATCAAAAGTAGGTTTTAATGTATATAGATACGAATCATCCGAGACACATTTATAGCCTATTACATTAAGCTAATCCTACGTAAATATATATAGAAAGCCCTACTACTTCGGTACGGAGTACGCTTTTATGATAAAATGATATCCGTAGGCTAAGGTGTTAGTCCGCCGAGATGCGTTAGGTCTAGTCTTTCCCTACTATTTATCTACCCGCTCTTAACTCTTTCGACCTTCTTACGTATTAAATGTATATATTGTATACTCTTATTTAGCCTTAAAATTATGAATATATACTTTAATAAGACTACTTATAGATATAGGGTTTCCTACTCTATAAATTATCTATAAGTTCTTAAGTTTATAGCCGGCGAATACCCGTATTATATACTCTATACTTACGATAACTATCCTTTTTACGAATATTCTAAAGATAACCGATCTATATGTCACTATATTGCAATGGAGTTGCTAAAAATGTACTACGAAAACCCGGGCGATATATTAATGTCGTAGATGCGGCTATAACTTATGTTCTAGTTGCCATTACTATAGCCTATAGAAATAGAGGATCGATGCACTAAATTAGTCGAACTACGACACTAGATAGTCCTAGTAAAATTTAAAGAGGGACCTTAATGGCCTTATTCGAAGACTTTTAGTAATCTTAAAGTAAGGGGTGGCTGAACTCTTCGGGATAGAGTCTTATAGTGTCTAATTAGAATTAAATTAGAATCGTAATAGTATCGAAGTTGTAAAATCTTTAAATTAGTACTTATTACGGATTATATAAGGCTTAGACTACTCTAGACTCTCTAAAATAGGTTATAAGATCGTATACTTCTAGCCTCTCGAGTCTTGCTACTTATAGTAGCTTAAGCTAATTTAGGTTAGGGAATAAATGATTTCTCGGATTTAGAGAATTTACCTTTCCACTATTTATAGAGGAAAGTAGAGTCGAGTAGGATATCATCATCGAAAATGTAGTCTTAGAGATGCCCTACGGGTAACCTTACTAGATCTATTTCTATACTATTAGCTATATAATTCGCCATCTACTAGTAGTTATAAGATAACTTTTAAAAGTCCTCGAGCGACGTAAAATAATGTATTATCTAAAACGCTAGGAAATTAAAATAATAAAGGACGAGATATATAGAAACCGAATAAAATAAATTGCACGAAGTAATAGTTTTAGGATAATTATAAGACGCAATGCTTATAGGTTAAATACTCCTAAGTACGCCGAAGGAAAGCACCGCTTTAATTAAAGTTAAGTAGATAATATTAGTTCTATAGGTTTCTACCTAAGAGTACTTTAAACTTAAGTCTATATCCCCGTCCACTTTCCCATATTCTAAGCTGTCGTTTCGTTTCGTTCCTATATACTTACAAAGTATTCGAGCCGAGGTAAGATGCCTCGAGCCTACTCGAGTAGCTTAAAATAATCTACAAAAGTGAGAGTCTTCGCGAGCTATATAGACCGAGTTTAAGCGTCGGTTACTCCCTAAGGTTAGTATGACTAGTAAGGTCCGGTTGGAGGGGGTAAATATAGGAGTGGAACTAGGAGGTCTATAATTACTACTTTAATTAGTAGATAAAAGAGAACTTCGGCTAATTTATCGGCTTCTATAGTCTTACGCTAGATGTAGTCCTAGAGTATAGGAAAATTAGGGATCGGGTCCTAGAGATAGTCCGTCTACCGGATGTTATAGAGTACTAAAGCGTTATAATGGCTATATTCTAGTTTAGTGGTTAGGAAAACGGTGCGTAGACGAGAGACCTTACGCTCGAGGGTAGATTACTCCGGTAGGAAATAAACCTTTAGTACCTCTACTAGGGTCTTAACTAGGTCTTCTCGGGAGGTCGTCTCGACTTCTAACTCCCGTAGGGGATTATAAATCTCCTCTTTCCGAGTAAGATAATATAGCGTCTCGTTAAAGATGGTGGTTAATAACTTGGGCGGATATACTAAATGCCTTCCTTGGTTAGAAGGTATCGAAAGTAGCTAAAGTCGATTAAATAGCGTATTCTCGTACCGAATGTCTACCTCTCTTAGTTAGTCTATAACCTACGTTAATTATAGAAAAGCTCTATTTTTAGTTTAGGGGGGTTCGGAAGTTAGTTAAGAATACTATAGAGATACGGGAGGGTTAATAGTGCCGGGTCGGATAATGGAACGAATAAGGGACCCTAATAGTCTATTACGAGACTATAGGCTATTATAGTTAAACGACCTATCTCTACCGACTTTACTAAAGTTATACCTAGAAAGCCTTGACTATATTCCGAATAACGAATGTAATAGATCGAGTAGAGTGTAGTATATACTCTTTACTTAAGGCGTTAACTATTAATGAATCGCTACTAGCGAATGCAAAACCCCTATATAGTTTTCCGGACCTTGTATTCCTCCTAGGCTAAGGTTGCTCGACTCGATGCTTCGCGTAAGCTCGTAGGCGGGCGTTGAACTACACCTTTACGCTATACTATATTACCGAGGCGTTAGAAGACATAGCCCGTTAGTAGCATTCCATCTCCTAGGTACTTAGTTTCTAGTCGCTAGTAGGTTAGCGTACTATAGTCTACTAGACGGTAAGCTAGTAATATTAAGGAATTTATCGGAGAAAGGGCGATCGCTTAGATTCTAGACTACCTTATAAGCTAAACGTAGACGTAAGGCGAAGAGGGCGCTATCTAGCGCCTAGCGGTCCCTAGAAGGAGTATCCATAAGAGCTAATATTATATATTGTTAGAAGTGTACGAAATATAAAGAGTAGAATAGCCGAGATTAGGTAACTATATATATATATAAAGCGAGGTAGTCCTTAAAGATTACTCCTAATAATTATAATCGGTAAGGCTAGAAATTTAAAAGTATTAACCCTCCGTAGCTCCTATTCCTTAGACCTTTCTTTTCTTCCTTAGAGGCTTAGCCCTATTAGTACTAGATTGGGTAGTATTATACTTATCCGTTAGATTAAAATGCACTAATAGCTAGTTTATTAAATATACCTTTTTATCCTAGGCTAATACTTCGGAAGTCTATACACTATCCTTATACCCTTCGTAGCTTAGTTCCGCTAGGCCGTAGCTAGTACTAAACTCGTAATAATCTTGGCCTAATAAATTACTATAACGCTAACCTATACCGCCGTCATAGGTGCAAGGTAAAGAAAGACATAGCGGGGAATAGGAAGGAGAATCTATACTTAAAAATATTAGACGTAGAGCAACGTAGCTTTAGTACTAGGAAAGTAGATCGCTTAAAAAGGAAGTAGAGTATAGTATATATAGAACTAGTAATAAGACCTATATACTTATAATAGTATAGAAAATAGCTCTAGAAGTTTATTCGTAGCTAGCGCTGGATAGAAGTCCTATATACTATATGTAGCCTTTCCTTAGCCCTCTTATAAGTAAATTTAAAGGTTAAGCCGCCCCGTTTTTAGTGCCTTAGAGGAGCGCCCCGTTTCGCTACGAGTATAGTGATCCTTATACGGTTATAGACGATAAGAACGGGCGTTAATGTAAAGAAGTAGTCACTATCGATGTTTAGAATGCTTCTTCGGCAAGTAGGAAAGAAACGATGATGGATTAGATAGGAGATCGAGTGTCTACCTTTTTAGCTACCTAAAATCGACTTTAACTCCTTCGCGGAGTCTAATAGGAGGCTAAAGGTAACTAGTTCTATAGCGCGGAGAAAGATAACTTCTCGATCGCGGTTTAGATTCGTTGGTCTAGTTAAGGCTAAACGAACCGATTAAGGAGAGACGTAAATGGTAACTTAGCCCGTTCGAGATTTTTAACCGAGATGTAAAAGTATTCTGCTCCTATTATTTAACCTAGTGATGAGCCTTCCTTAAATAATACCTACTACGGATTAAGGTCGGTCTTAGTGCCGACTAAAGCGAAGAGGCATCCTGACCGGCGAAGTAGAGTTATCTAACTCGTAAGGCCTTCGATGACATCGAAAGACCTTCTAGATATAGTGCTAAATACGAACATTATAGTATTATAGTCGCGAACGTTAAAGAGATCGCCCTCGGTGTTAATAATGGAAACCTCTATCGGTACTTTATTAATAGTAATAAGTACCTAGTAGGTCGTCTAGGTTATCTAGCCTGTGTGTTGTGGTGTTACCTGCACAAACCGGCCTAAAGTGTACTGTATGGTAGACTTAGAATGCGCCTCCTAAATCGATAGCGCCTTACCTGCTCGACGAGTGCCGTTTTGCCTACTTCGTGGCACCCGATTATCACTATCTTGGATTTCTTTTTCGTATTCTCCATCTAGGATTGATAGCGGTGAAGGGCAATGAGTGCTAAAGCGAATGGTATAAGGTAAGGGTCGATAGGACACAAGGTAACTAGATCGGAAATTCGCGATAGTTAAGTATAAATAAGTCGAAGCCCTTCTATGGTAAGAAAGCTGGATCATTATTGGATATATCGGGAGGTGGAGGGTAATGTGGCGGACTAGGGGAGTTTCCTTACCAGACATGGAGGTGATCTTAGATGGATGGCGACTTGGGCCTTTAGTGGTGGCTCCTCAGCCTAGTCCTTCGCTTCGACGAGACTATATCGAGGTCGTGGATGTCTCGCCTGGCTCTCGTCCTATACAGTAAAATTGGACGTATCTATTCTAATTCGTGGCTATATGTATGGATTCGTGTCTAAAGTGCTCGCGCGAAGGTAGAGGGGGGTTGAATCCGTGCTAAGTTACTCTATGACTGGATAGAATTTGGCACGACTGTATATAAAAGGCCTGGGAGAGTAGGAGCAGCGCTAGTAAACTGGACTGGGGACTGATGTAGAAGACGGAAAGTCGGCGAGGAGTATAGAAACCGGGTAACTTGAAGGACGATAGCCTGAAGGCATTCGGTATGCTTAATAGCTAAAGAAGTTGAGGGGTTGTCGTAAATTCTTTATCCGAGCCTTATGGGTACTATAAGCGAACCTGGAGGCAAGATAGTAACGTAAATACCCCGAGGTTGACTAGGCTGTGCGAATGGCCTAACTTTGTAGGGGTGGTTTCGAATGTTAAAATTCGAAACTACCCCTATAAAAGCTAAGCCGGCGTATTTGGACGATGGGGAGCACTTATCTCCCTAGTAATATTACTCTTCTCATTCGGATACATGCTTCCCTGCACAACGATGGATGCGTTCGTTGCTACTCTTATGGCATGGTATAGTAAGCAAAACGACTATTTAGTGCTTCTCTAATCCGAATAAGCTGCACCTGTCCTTAATCGAGAACGGGCGCATTACGCTGTAATACCACTCCGACTCGGTCCCTGGCATGCCGCCCTAGTTACTATCTTAATTTAACCTCTATTAATTGCCGAATGGCCTAGATGTGTATTCTTTGCGGTTACTATTCACGAAGCATATTGTTGCTGCTGCGATCTCGAAGTGCTAAGTGCCCTTGCTAACGAGATTAGTAGCACGTTAGGCCGTCTGTATCCTTAGATTGTCGTTAATGTACCGTAAGCGCTTCGTAGGACACGGTTTCATACCTTTCCGGGATCTTGGTGAGTTTTTGTTATAACTATTAGAAGGAGACACGAGATGGAGCTAACGTAGTAAGTACCGTACTAACGACGCCTAACCTAGTACTTATAGAGCTAAAGAAAGTCGTAGAAACCTATGCTAATGCCCTTATCTAAAAGATCGAGAAAGGTATTGGAGAGATTAAGTAATATCTAAAGGATGGAAGTCCTATTATCGACCTCCTTAGAGGGGAGACGTAAAGAGAATCCTAGCTTCCTTCTAACCGACGGGATAACTCGAATACTTCCTACGAAGACATTCGGTACTTATTCTTGGAGGATGCCTATTAATATTAGGGAGACAGTAAAGTATCTAGTAAGGTGTTGAAGTTCCGTCGATAGTGTGCTACTTTTAATGTCGGCGCTCTGGACTCTATTGTCGAGTTTCTTCCTATGAGGAAAGCCTCG
Source organism: Exophiala aquamarina CBS 119918 (assembly GCF_000709125.1). Lineage (NCBI taxonomy): Eukaryota > Fungi > Ascomycota > Eurotiomycetes > Chaetothyriales > Herpotrichiellaceae > Exophiala > Exophiala aquamarina. The sequence goes on from NW_013550578.1 coordinate 299,791, forward strand.
GACTCGATAATCGACTAGACTATTCGTGAGTCGAAAACCACGCGAAAACGGCGGCGCGACATAGCTCGAGTGGTTAATAGTATTGTCTGTCGCCTTCCTGGCCAGTCGTATTTAATATATTTAGCGTTAGGAAGTTCGTCTCCTAGCCTTGTCGTTATACTCACTCCTGACAAATTATAGTTTAAAATTATCTTTTTACGAGCTTCGACTCGCTCTCCGACTTTTAATTTAGACTAGTCGTTTCGGATGTTGTGGAACATTTTCAAACGATAGATTTAACTATTTTGAAAAATCCAGCTAAGATATTCGATTTTCCCCGAGATATAAGTTAAAAGGCGGAATTAAGGTGAGGGTCTATCCGTACCGATGTACTAATATTAACTATCTCTTAGCTATGAGGCTATATACGCGGCCGTCTTTCGGGATGTCTTCCTACTAGCGGAGGAAAATTCTGCTGCGTCTACGCCGCGCTCTACTTCCCTAGGCGTATCTTCCTCGCAATAGGGTAGGTAGCTTATTTATCTTAGCCAAGATATACATTCACGGAACTTCTCTAGGCTTGACCACGACGGCTAATACACCTACTATAGGAATCCTAGCCAACATCGCTTTATAAGGTACGCTATATTTCGGGCTAGAAATCTCTCTACTAATTTACACTCGAGACTATAAACCTACTGGCACAACGGTGACCTTTAGTGGTAACCCTCGGAGCTTATTAACGGATAATCCTGGTGAAATCTTGGAGAGATTAGCCCCGTCGAGCGCTGTCATTCCCGGAGACTAGATTAGTTTTGTACTAGAGGTGAACGTCGGTAACTCTGAAGTAACGGAAATGAGGAGTCCTAAAAGGTTCGATGCACTATGGATGTCGGGCATAAATCCAAGTAGTGATTAAGTCCAATAATCCCTATTTGCAAATAGTCCGAGACACTAGGATATACGAAATAATATTATCGATTATACGAAGCCACTCCGGAAGCGCTCTCGGCGAGGTGCGACTTATGAATCGTAGCTTCTACCCCAGCGCTCACAATTCGTAGCAAACATACCTAAGGGAGACTTCTTAAGAGGTCTTATGTACGAATAGAACGATGGCTACGTACCTATGTATTAAGACCCGACATCGGCTGGTAAGGACGCAACTTTTGGTTAGGACTAGGGTAATTATTTGAACGGGTAGACATTTAACTTTATACCTCGTCCCCCGGTTGGGGATGTAGGCGAGTTGGGCTTCGCATCTAGCTAGACATTTAACTTTGTGTAGCCTTATGCGGCCGACGACGTAAACGGATTTAGTTACGGTTCTACGGATTTTCCAAATATATTCGAACCGCCGTTACATCCATCCCAACTAGGCAATTTAATATTTGGCGTACCGACTCCATATTAAACTGGTGCCGATGGTTCCGCTCTCTTTCCCTCCGCTTGACTCGCTCCCAACCCTCGATACAGACTACTAATTGTGCTAATACTACCCTTCTTCACGGCGATGAACTCATTCCCGTCGACGACTAGAATATCGGTAGTGTCTAAGATAAGTGGCATATTCCCTTTCGTGGCTGTTTCGATTATAATTTCCATTTCTTCTTCTAGGGACTCGGATAATTCTTTAGATACTAGAGAACGCTTTTTCGCATGCGCTGTGCTATTGCTCTGTAGTGTAGGAGTCACTAGAGGACCTTTGGAGAGACTGTCTTCGATGGGAGTATTATCCTGTGGTGTCTTCAGGGGCTTCGCTGTGACTATCGCCACGAGAAGTTTATTTTCTGGAGTGCGACGGCAGCCTTTTGACATCTAGAGGGCAATCGGACCGCTCACGTAGGTAATGGGCCCACCGTGTCGGTGGGCAACGATGGCTTTATACTTTGTTTCTAATTAGACGGGTTTAATTTATGCTCCTTCCTTTTTACGTACCGTCGTAGTGTAGAACTTGACTACTGCGACTATTTCTGCTGGCATCTCGGCCATAGTTCGAGCCAGTAGTTGGTAGGTATATTCCTCCCCTTCTATCGCACTTAGATCTTCGGCGCGTAGTTGAAACTCTTCGATAAGCTTCCGAAATTTAGGGTTTTTAGAGGAACGAATGATAAACATTCTGCGATTTGAAGGGAAATTTTGGTCTATAACCTGGCTTAGAGGGAAACACCGAGGGCGGCGATTAGTATCTTATAGCTAGCGTAAATATCTGGTACTGTGTAAAGGAATAAATTTCTCTAGTTTTGTCCTTCGTTTCCAATCTATTTATTGCCCGTTCCCGGTTATCGATGGAGGATCGGTAATGGGTATGCACGACACTTGTTAAAACGATCTAGAACCGTATAGTCGGTTACCGTTATCCTACGTGACCCATTATTTCACGTTTTTAGTCTAGCTTGGGCACGGTGTAATGGATAGGCCTAATTGGACGCATATAAGATGAAGCGCTACCTACGGTGGATAGGACCATTATCGTGATCGTTTGAAAGCTGTTGAAGGAGTAGATATTTAGTTCTGTAGTCCTCACGAGTTTATCCGAATTATAGTTTCTGAAGGGGAAATGGGTTAAGGGTCCTAAATCTAGACTAGTCCTGTTTTTTGATGAGCTACTACGAAAATAGTAGCCGGCCGAATGAGGTCTTAAATCAATATAGTGATATTACGGTAAGAAAGAGGGCCCCTTTGTAGATAAACGTGCCGACTAGTTATGTAGCCTTCGAAAGTAGTAATGTCGAATTGTATAGGGGTGAGACAGTAAGAGTACTCTAAAGGCTGTCCAAGAAAGCAACGTAATAAAATCTTTCCTACCTAAGACTTACTTATTCGCATATATAGTTATGTTAATATATAGACTCTATATTCCCGTAAATAGAGGGTTATGAGAATAAAGGAGAAAAGGTTATACCTTTATTTTGGGCTAGTTTAGTATTCTAAATTGCTTGCTTAGGTGTTGGGTAAGCTCCTAACGAAGTTGAAATTTGACGATAAAGAGTCTCCAACTTTGTCTTGACGAGAAAGTGTTCTGGCCTGTCTATTAGTAGCGGCGGAAGCCTAGTCTTTCTTCCTTTAAGGCTGTTCTGAGGATCCTCCAGGGTTCTCGGTCGATTTGTCTGACATGGGAAAAGATATAGAAGGGTAAGGGCTGGCTTGAAGGAAAGATGTCGAGAAGGGGCGTGTCCAACTATGTGTACGTGTATGGATGGTAATAGGAGCGATGCGCTGAGCTGAAGCTAGTAGAGGGACATATCTAGAAAAAGGTGGAAATAGGAGTTTATATACCTATAGAGTGTTTATATACTTCTTAATGGAGCTAGGTATTTCCCATTATCTACGTTCGATATGTATATTGTATATACACTATATGTTCCTGGCTATTGTTCAACTAACGGGATACATTACCCATAGCCGCGATGAGAGTAGTATAATATAGCTTCTCTATAGTATACGGCTTTTGTTACTATGTGCTCCTAACTACTGAGTGTTAATAAACGACGGATGTATTTCTGGCCCTCCCGAGAGCTAAGTTGACTATACTTTGTCTAGAAATAAGGCGTTCTTACTATGGCTCGTATAAAAGGTCCCCCTAGACGACATGTAGGTGCTAGAACTAGATAATACATCTGATACGGTCTATAGGCCGTTATAATACTTTCATCCACAATGCACGGGATTATAGGACCGAGTCGGCGTCACGCACTCTATAGATGTGCGTCTCTTAAGAACTGTGTTTTAGAGGGGATCTAATGACTGACTACAATAGGTATTTGATAACTGGTCATTGTATGGGTGCTAATAAAGAATAACGGGTGTCATCGCTTGCATCTAGATCCTCCAAGCTCGACTAATGTAGCCTGATTAGACCTGGCTATCTACCAATCCCCTCCAGCGCTAAATCTTAATCCTAAAATGGTGTGTAGGCTCTCTCAAGTAGATATGGTAGTCGCGACCAACCTCGGCCCCCTCGTTAGTTAGTAACCTAGGTCGCGATATATCGTGGCTTGAGAACGCGTGGTGGTGAGCCCTTGCCCTGCTTATGCTAAGAGGTTCTACGGCAATGGTATTATACTAGCTTCTATTTGGCGAGCCTAGTAGAGAAGCTGCCATATAGAATCTTGGTGGCTTGTACTGAGGTCGATAGGCTAGGAAACAAGGTGTAGCCCTTTATTGATCGTCGCTTTGATGAGTTAGCTATTCTATCAGCCTTTAGCAGCTGTATATACTAACCCTACCTAGTTTTTATAAGCCCTGGAGGGAGTTTGAACCTGTATTTCCGCTTCTAATCGCTTAACTAGTCGTGGAGACTATAAATTTTTATACGTATTTCGGGTCGCCTTTGGTAGGGAGCTGCCCGTAATAGCTTTAAAGATGGAAGTAATTTTGCATATATTCGCTCTTACCAATGTATAATTAAGCTAAGTGGACTGGATATAGTGGTGGAGTGGGATGCTGGCGATGGTAAGGAGTAGGCTGACATTCTCTGCATATTGGCTCACGGCGGATACTAGACATTGAATGGACCCTTAAAAGTCTCTTGCGAGGATCCTAAATGTGGAATAGGTATATATGCTTACCCCTAACCCAAGTTCTAGTATTAAAGCTAATTAAATGAAAGACTGACATGAAACATCTTATCACTCGAAGTAGTGTTAAATCTAACTTATGCTAAGCTAAATCCCTTCTTTAATCTTCTTTAATCTTCTTTAATCTTCTTTAATCTTTATGAAATAACTAACGAATTATTTCACCTTTTTTTTTACATACTAATATCTTTTCTTTTAATCTATCCCTTCCGCCATGCCTAATCTTTCCCAAATATAGATTAACCGGCTAATAGTAGAGCTGGACACCTTTAACGACGATTCTCACACTTTGTTGTCATCCTAGACGCTAGCATTCGATGTATGCGCAGTACTACTTCGGGAAGAACCCCTGAAAAGCACCTAGGGCACCCTTCAGTATCGTTATGGGAGACTGCGAGCACGTAATTTTTTGGTCGATGTTTACGTGCAACTGGGTTTAGGCGCCTTTCTCTTGTGCGCTTTAGCAATTCCCATTATAGACTTATCACGTATTCAGCCTAAGTAGACATTTACACAATACCGTAAGTAGTGGAGCTTAGTTCCATATCCTTCTAGATTGAGTCGAATCTTAGATTAACTCTGTAAGGACATTCCCTTTATATAGGATCGTTCTAAGAAGAAACGTTTTCTAGGAGAGGACGCGTAAGGTACAATATTAGTATTAATTACCTTAGTTAAACGACTAATAGTTATAGATATATCTAGCAAACGAAAGGAAATCGAGGGTAGTAGTCTCAACCCTATGTATACGTATTTAGTTAGCTTAGCTGAAGATATACTAATATCGTCCGCATTGAGTGATTATGAGCCGATTCTACCTAGCCCTACGTATTAATTATTTATCGTTATTAGATTTAAGGATGTTTTGACTTTCCTATAGGAATATAAAGCGAGTTGGCCGGACGTAGTAGTTAGTTGTCTATAGAATGGTGTGCCGCTCCTATCTATTAATGTTAAATCCGTAGGTCTGAATGGTAGACTTAAACTTTCGGTTAAGATGACTTTGGCCTTGATAAATTTCGGTAACAACTTATCCTAGAGCTCGAAAGTACCTAATTAAAGGTTTACTAAATAGCACGCATATTTGGCCTATATCTATTATCACAATATTATATCCTTGTCTCTTGTCCGGTCCCGTCCGTAAGAAGAAACTATTTGATCCTCTAATTGCTCCTTCACCACCGTTCACCTTCACTAAAATAGCGCGTATCGAATGAGGTACTGGTGCGGGATCTGAGGTCTTTGCTTCATTGATTTCTATCCTGACTTGCGTCCCTGTCTGAAAATGGTCATCCTCTTGCGTACGCGTTGGCTGGTGTACTGCTTACTTCTTTTGTAACCTTTTCCTCTAGCTTTTCATCGTTACCTATAATATCATCTACCGAAATCTACTTTATCTTCCACCGTTACCATCTAGGGTATCCCTTATGCGATCGAAGGCGTCACGGAAAGGTTCGTTTAGGGTGGCGCTTAAAGGCCTTTGACTAATTTGCCCTTAGTGATGTAAAATTTATAGATAGGATGAGAGCTATTCTGTGATGAAGGCGGATGTTAATATTCTTCGAAATGTGGACTTATAGTATTCGAGGAGGGGTCGGATTCGTTGTTGGGCTGTAAACCGGGTTTAGATCTATGCTTCGCTGGTAACCTATCGATTTGCCTGAGTCGGCTAAACCTAGTAGGGCCGCGGCTGGTGTGCGCTACCCGATCAGCTTTCTGAATTTATTCCACGTGATCCCTGCAATAGAAATCGATGTTGCCACCTTATTTTAATACAATAACTATACGCCCTGGTCTTGAAGGAATACGGTTAAAATATCGGAAATATGCAGATTGGCTATTCCTACGGCTTCTAAGCCAGCTGGAGTCTAATAGATGTCGATTAAGCCTTAGCACCCTGCACTACATCACGAAATCTTCGGCGACGCTTATCTTATTGATGGCAAAATTGTTCGAAAATTTTCTATGAAGTCTATATACCTAGACGAATCTACGATTGCTATACGTAGCGAAGTAATTGCTTACAAGTAAAATAGGTGATTACTCTCGTATTGCGAAATGGATTACGAAGCTACCTGTGGTTGCATTAAGAAGTCGTCAAAAACTAGCTCCTCCGTAACGGGTCTCTCCTCTAGTATCTAGCGTAACGTCCTCCGCAAAAACTGTAAAAGAAGGGCCTGGTCATTAGTACTAAGCACCCGTTCGCGAGTTTCGAAAGATTGGTCTGGAATCGGGTTGGAGCCTTTCTAGTTTCCTACCACGGGAGAAGCGAATGGTTAATAGATGACCGCCTAAGGGTGACTTCGATGTAATACCTTGACTATCCTAGAACTGTTCGGACTTTTTGCTCCGTTTGAGAAATTCTGGAGGTGGCGGGCCTAAAAGAGATACTATCTCCGCGAGATGCTGTTTATTATCTAGCATTCGATTTTTCTTTGCGAAGAATAAGTTACCGCCTTTAAGAAGGTCCCATGTCTAGACTCAATAAAATTAGCCTCGATATATTGTGTTTTTGTTTCATTAGCTGGCTTAATAGGCTTGTCCGATTTAGCCGGGTACTCCGAGATATTAAGACAAGTGAAAACCCCTAGGCGGTAGCTTTATTCTTTTCAATTGCGAAAGGTGCACTTACCATAACGCTAAGCGCCTAAATATCTACCTTAGAATCCCAATCTATTTCCAAGATTACCTCTAGGGCGCGGTAAATGCCGGGCATAATATCGCCTCTATGCTTTTTATTACCGACCCTAGCCTCACCAAGATTACAGAGGATTGGTAGACCTGTAGTAAAAGGCATTGGTCGCGAGTTATATATAGTACGATCGTTAAGGACCTTCCGAGTAATTGGCTGTTCTATTTCACCTCGCTCCATCTGTAGAAGGATTGAGTCGTCCTGTATACTTTGGAGCACGTTATTTGGCGAAATATCTGCGAACTAGTTAGCCTCTAAGTAGATAGCTATGGTCTTGTTGACTATATACCTATATGAACGACATCGCATCGGTGTAGATAATCTAAGGCGATTAGTATGTACTGGACACTCCTTTGACTTAGATCTTTTGAAAACCTATTCTTAGGGAGTAATTTGAGGAGCTCTATAAAATTTATCCTAAGTGGTTGATAAAGTAGGCATTCGTGATTTCCATTAGGCCCAATGATATTAAAGGAAGCGAGAACTTTACGGACTATGTTCTTTCTAGTATGTTTAATTAGAAAACTCTTTAAGTGGTTAGAGACCGCGATTTCATGATCGTTATCCTGGTCCTGATGATTATGTCCTTTTGTTCGAACGCGTAATTTGAGTGTGAGATATCGGTGTCCCCTATTAATATATTAGACTAGATTATAGCTAGTAAGATAAATCGTAGAGAGATCGTTACCTAAGATCCCGATATAACTAAATAGTAGAATTTACGCCGAAGCCTAGCTTTCCTATAATCTAATACCTAGAATTAAATACCTCGCCGATATAAGCTGGATAATAATCCTCTAGATTATAGGAGGGTATAGTCTCTTCCTCGATCTTCCCGGTAGTATTTAGAGCTACAAAATTAGAATCGGGGAATTTACGGGGGGAGGAAGGAGGAGTAGACACTATAGTTCTAGTAGATCCGCGAGGTAAAGGAGGGAAAACCCGAGAAGAGAAGCGTAATTGAGAGATGAAAGGAAGTAGAGATCTCTTAAGGTAAAAGGAAAGAACATTTTTGCTAGTCATTAGATACGAAGCATCGGGTGCTAGGGAAAAGAATATATAGTCCTATTATAATAAATATGTTTGAGTATGGTCTTATTAAGGAGCTGCCAACCGAAATTGCTAAGGCCGAAGCTTAGGCGTTACTGTTGCTAGGGCCCTTGAGTGGCGTTAATGAAGGGTTATTCTGCGCTAGCGGGATGGTAATTGTATATGCTTGAATCTATACGTTATTGGGGCATCGCCTATATAATCTCTAACCTGTCTATGTAGGCGGTTTAGATTAGTTACCAGCACTATAAAATTCGACTATTTACATGAGATTATGAAACGAAGGGAGCTCTAGCCTATGCGACCCTACTAGGTTTGGGGAAACCTCGACCTGTGATTTATGATGGTGTGAGGAAAGAACCGACCCCGGAGACAATCGCTAGCTGCTGGTTACTATGTACTGAAACCTTGTCTAAATAGTTCTGTGATTATGTAGAGAGATTTCCTGGTAGATATAAGGAGGATAAGATCTTTGTTGCCATCGTAATTAATAGTATTATTCGTATTTTTATCCCCCCTAAATATTCTAATTTCATCAACAATACTTCGACGCCTTAAAAGCTGATTACAAAACTTATGCGAAAATGTTCCATGCAACTAGAGCTGTATCTATGAAGTATAGTGGCATAAGTCTCGAAAAGCTAGCTGAGGCTGCTGGACCTGGCTTTAAGAAGTCGGCGGAATCTGCTGGTAAATCGATCGAAGAGAGAGTGAGTTAACGGTAGAATTTCGCTTCACGGAAAAATTTGTAACCTCTAATTAGTTTCCTTAGCTGGTTAAGGCCAAAATCTAGTGCGTTTTCTTGCACTACTATCTTTCTGAGTATGTTGATTCTAAAGAAATCTCTAAAGGGGCATAAAACCGCATTACTCATTAAAAGACCCGTCGGAGACCTAAGATGTCGTTACTATTTCTTACTATACCGAGAAAGGGACTAGATACCTATTAATCTACGCCTATAGAGATGGCACCTAGAAGGAATTTCTTTCACGAGCTGGAAGGAAATAAGTGAGAGATGCCTGTTTAGGCCCCGAAGACAAGAATTTAGTTAATACTATGCTTTCGGCCAAGAAATAGCGACTGAATAAAGTAAAGAACCTAGACCTGAAATTATAATAAAGCATAAGTTATATCCCTCTTCTTTAGAACCCAATTCCGAATAAGGCCCATTTATTAATACGCTGTATATGACTAGGTTGCTAGGTATAATTGTGCCGTCGGTGGGTGACGACTTAGCTTCTGGCCGTCGAGTAATCCTACCTCCAAGCTATGACCGTATGATTAGAGTACGTATTGATAGGGATTCAAGTTAAGATCGCATTAAAATCTGTACTTAGCTAAACAAATAAGCCGACAACCGTATAATAAGAGACCTTGCCGGATTAGAAATAAGTATATAAAGGGTATAGTATATGATACATTAGGCTGGATGAAACTTAAGAGAGAGTTCGAGGACAATGGTATATGGATAGACAAGGATCTCGAGCTTCGTTAAGCCGATTTATAAAAGCCCGTTTTGGGAATTTAATACTACTGGAGGTAAGTAGGTGAGTAAGGCGAAATTAGTATACGGGGTAATGGTAAAGTAGGCTGTGGACTTGTATAACGACTTAGAATGTAGTGAAGCTGTAACCTGTCGCTCGACGCTCCGCGGTACTTAAGCCTACATCCTTTAATAACTATAATTTCTCGGCTAAATTGTTACCGTCCTTGCATAAGAGCTTGTGGTAGTCGGATTCGCCATGAATTAATGGCTATATCCATTAAAGCTAGAGCCACTAGTAATATGTCGCTCTTCGGAGCTGGTGTGGTGGTTGCTTCCCTATAACGTCTCGGGCTGGTGAAGGCTAGTTGTTCTGTTTAGAATCCTCGGCTTAGAGCTTCGACCGTAGAGATCCCATCTAATGTAGCTTTGCGTGTAAAACTAGTGGACTCCCGAGGTAGCATCCTAGGATTAACGACATAAGTAACCATCTACTTTTTATCCTTCCGCTGCCTGTCGTGTTGTATGTGAACGTTTTCGCTTGGATACTCCTGAACCTACGGATTTCGGTGCACCTATAGTAGTGCGTTTAAGCGTTGATCGAGATAGACTTTTGGGTACTTTCGTAGGAGCGACAGTATGCGAGTCTTTCATAATGCTGGATTCTAGCGACTCTAATCGTTTACTTCTACGCGGTGGTATGCTAGTAGTCTGGATAAGTAGTCTAGGAGTATTCGATTGAGGTAATAATGGCGGACTATCTAAGGTCGCCTCTTTAGCGGCGGTCGGTTTCCGGATCCCGGGCCTCTTTTTGATGCTTACTTTTAATACCTTTGATGAATGTACTGGCCTAAGAGACGTGATTATAGTAGATTGAATATTTGCATCTTTCCGAGTGGGCTTTCGCCCCTTTGGTTGTGCTGTCTACCTCGCCGTAGATCGAAGAGCCCGTCTACCTTGCTGATAGGGAGGTGACTTAATATTACTATTCACTAATCTAGTTACTTTAATATCCGTAGCCTATCGATTTAGAGACGTATCTATTCTGTCGGAGACTTGTCGCTAACTTATTTCAATAGAAGGAGTGCTAAAGATGCGTGCGGGAGGTGAAGCTTTATGTCTTCCGCTCCTAAGTGGATTCGCCTGAATAGGAGTAGGAGAACTAGTAGATTCTACTTTAAGTAGTTCCTCGAGAGTCTCTTTATGCTTCTAGGACATTCTAGGTAATGTCCCCCATGTCTTGTTCCAAATACTTCGTTTTATCTAGGTGCTCCTTATATTCTTATAAGCCTTTGTATTGATGTTAGCGGGGGCTGGGGCACCGGGGTCCCTATTCTTCGAAAGGTTTTGAATTCGATCTCGCTCTTTTGACACTTAGTAAATAAACTGGAAAAAGGGACGTAACGCCTCGCGTTCGCGCTCTCGTGCTGCTTGTCGCTCCGCAATCTATTCTTTCTCCTCATTACTTCTTAGCCGTTTAGCTTTCGACTTCGGCCTATTACTCCTAAATGAGAAAATAGTAGCTTGAGATGCCGTATCTATGTCGGTGTCTATATTCGCGTCTAATTCGGCCTCTAGGGGCTCTTTATGCTTCCACCTTCTAGTAGAAGTAGTCTCATTCCACTTGTGATTCTAGATGCCCTGCTCTTCCTAGCGCTTCTTTACATTCTCGTGTATGAGTTGGTTAAAGTTTATTCCGACGGGTATACGGTGGGTTCCGTTTTTATGTTTTTCGAAGATGTGTTTTAGCTCTTCTATCTCCTGATCCTGAAGTTGATAGTAAGGACGTGACTTATCCTACTCTCTTATTAACTGCCACCGTCGCTCCTCGCGGCGTTGCTCTTCCTCGCTCGGCTGGTTAGGGCTCTGAGATCGAGTTGAGTTGTGCGATTGACGAGACGTGTATGATGGCGGAGAGTCGCTAAACCGTATTCTTGCACGGTTAAGTCGTTGTTGGTCTTCGGCTAGTATTGCTAGAGCTCTTTCAGCCCTAGTGAGTCCATCCCCTCGAATCGTGTCGGCTATAGGGAAGTGGCGGCTAATAGTGAAAGCTAGATTATGCGAAGAGCGAGGTAAACAAATAATGTGAGGAGAAGGGCATTGCGGAATGATGGAAACCTTAACGACCTTGCTCGAAGGCGATTTTGACCGGATACTGTGTGTTTATTTTGGGATACCGCTAAGCTTGAGCGAAACGTGGATGACTTATGATACGCGCCGGCCGAAGGTTTAAGGGATTAAAGACGCAAGGCCTACCCCAATATTAATTAGCTGTGAATTAACTATATTAACCGGCTCAACCCCACTTTAACGCTTAGACTAAGGTTATTACTCGGTATAAAGGAATTAGTATTATCTAACTAAAACGCCTGACGCCTCGTGACAATAACTTATATTTAATAAAGGGTATTTATATTCTACATTTTGCTCCTCGCTGTCTATACTCTAGAATTTTGCCTAGGTTTATATCTCAAAATATACCTCGCTCTCATCCCTATCTCCTCGCATTACTTTCCCTCCGACCTTTAAATAAGAGGGCCGAGGAAGTCCTCGCTCATCCGATTAACGAGCCCTTCGTCTCAATACTCAACAACGGTAGACTTGCTCTCGATATTAGCTACGTCCGCTCGAAGTCGGGAACTAGTACTCTTGCGACGCTAGGACGTGGTGACGCGGATATCTTTGTGGCAGGCTCCAGCATCTCGAAGGTTTAGTGCTCTTTCGAACTAGACTTAGATACCAAGATTGTTATGCTTTATGATAGGTTACATAACTAAATAACTTAAGTCTACGGTGAGAATGTTACGCCGTTCGAGTACGGACGCGTCCGTAAAGTTATTATGCGGAAGAGGCTAAACACGATAATTGGAATTAGCGGCGAGGGGCGGAATCTTATCTAGTTCGCGATGGAATAGCATTAAGGGGGCATTGACGTAATGAATAGGATTAAAAACCAAGAGAATATTGCCTTCGGTTATGAAGAAAATCCTCGATTCGCTCGGACCGTCGATGAGGCGGATACGATCCCGCCCTCTCAGCGAGGGACTAGACCTCATACACTAGGAACTCGGTATTTGACGATGAGATACGTAAAAATAGATACGCTCGGATCTAGGTAGTATAGAGATGTATATAAAGCTATTAATGTGGACTCGGGTAAGTTCATGGCTATTAAGATATTGAAGCGACCTATGGACGCAAGAAAACATTAGCTAGAAATTTGGAGGTAGTCTGTATATTATGCACTGAAGCGAGAAGTGGAAAATCTCGCTAATATTAGCTATGTGAGTGAGACTCTAAGCCTTGTATAGGTGAACTAATGAATGTTAGCTATATATCGTTGATTATATCGCGTCACAAGGTTGGGACGGGCTAGAGGTGGAGATATTCATGGGTCTTAAAGAAGGTACATTGGAATTATTGATAGAGGGCGGGGCCTACTAGCCTGTTTCCGAATCCGTCTTCCATTAGATGCTCTAAGCACTAGACTATCTTACTTTACATAGTCTCGTCCATCGAGATGTTAAGCTAGAGAATATTCTCTACGTAATATAACCGAATAACGGACAATAATTCTAACTAGGGGATTTTAGCCTTAGTAACCGTGTTATTAGTGCTAATACTCTTGTTAGTAGCCTACTCTATATGGCTCCTGAGATGTTTCAGAAAGGGGAGCAGACTTATAAGGTTGATGTTTGGTTATTCTTTGTTATAATGTTATGGATACTTGCCGTCGGGGGATTCCGTTATAAGTGGAAATATTTTAAGTCCACTAGTGAAGTTTATGAGAAAGTCTTGTTAATGGCCTCTAATAAGGACGCCGTTTTAAAGATTCGGGGAAATGGCGATCTTAACCCTAGAGGAGCGTGCTTCTACGGCTTAAATGCTTATAAAATGCTTCGATGGAGTTGGGCTCAGTACTCCCCGAAGTTAGGTTCTAGCGCTGAACACTAGTCTAACAATCGTAGTAGTAAAAGCTCTACCTACAGCTATTCCTGTTTTGACAACTAGGATTGCGCAATAGAAGCTAAAGGATACTTAGAAGAATGGGAATCTAACGGTGGCTACGGGCCAGAACCGAGTCGAGAAACATCGCTACACTCTATAAGTATAATTACTAAAATAAGTATTCTACCTACCGACTAAAAAGCGTCTAGTATATATAATTACTCCTACGCCGGCGTAGGAGTTTTAGATCCCTGGTTTATTTCCTAGTATTAATAACAAAGCGACCGAAGAGTATAACTAGCCCTAGGAAAGGGTTTTTATTACCTAAATCTATATTTCTCGAAATTCGGGATAAGGGGGCAGGAGGCTCGGAGCGGGTTACTTAAGGCCGTTAGGTAGGAGGCAACACCCTTACCGAAATTAAAGCAAAACCTTTTGAAGTTACACTGGCCTGTAAGTCTAGTGAAACTTGTCTCCTCTCTTACGTCTTTTACTAGGCTATATGCTTAGCCTTAGCCTACTTTAGGAGATGTTATAAATTCGGGTTCTTGTAATATCTGGCCTCTTATCGAGTAGGGTACTTAATGGAGCTGGGGAAGGGAATCATTATACCGCGGGAGGGTAGTGCTAAATGGGGCCTTAGTCCCTATTTGCCTAAGATAAAGGTAGTGAGAGGTTTACTATATGCTATCTCCCCTTCACTACATCCTTAGGGACCTATTAGCTCGTCCCTCGATCTATGCTCGCTAACTCCCGAGTGGAATGGGTGACCCTATGCTCTAAGCTAGTAAAATTTCGTAAGCTAGGGCTATCCTGTCTAATGTCATGGCCTCTATATCTTAAGGATGGACATCTGTATAGCTCTTGATGGATCTATTCTAATTAGTTATACCTAACGTTGTTATAGTTAGTTCGGTCGGCCACCCCTACTAAGGTTAGTCCTATCCCTTTAAATTTAATCTTTCTCTACCTAGCCATATTGGCGTGAAACTAACCTATTCGTTAAGCTAGCATAAAGGCACCGTTGCCTAATGCACTGCTCGTATGAATCTACCTTACTTAACTAGCCTTCTAGTACGCATGACCCGATTAGACCCCTATAAGAAACGCCCAATCCATTCTCCTCCTTCGGCGGTCAAGGCATGAGAAATGTACGGGCTAGTAGGTAACGGGAAATCTAAACCCCGGCGGAAGACTAATGGATTATCTCCTCTAGAGATACCTTCCTGGCCGCCTTCGAGTCATTAAGGCACCGTTTAGTGCAATCGTTCCCGTTATTTACGTCGTTAGGTCTAGTTTTGTATGGTCTATGCGTTAGCTAATGTGGTAGTTAATATGCGGTTACTATTAATAAAGAGGTACCTAGTTTGAACGGCTGTCTTGTAATTATAAAGGTATATAAAGAAATTTATGTGATTCTATATGTGATCCTTAGCTTTACGTAGTATATAGGCAAGAGGCGGTTACGTTACTCGTCGATTGAAGGGTGCCTGCTCTAGGTAGTAGCTTGGCCGGAAAAGCGGCCCTGGAGAGTACTCCTAGTAATAATAACCTAGTAGGGAAGCCCGGAACTAGAGCTTCCGAGTATGCGAAACACTAAAAACTGGGAACTAGGGGGCTAAGTTGTGGGTCCCTACATAGGACTTATAGTTTTGCTTATATTGCTTACGATATGCATAAGGGTTCGCTAAGCCGAGCGTAGGATTGCTGATTTTCTAAGTTATAGTCTCTTAATGCCGTTGCTACTTGCTACCTATGTAGGCGAGTGCGAGTGTTTCCTTCGCTTCTCTAGTATATTAGCCTAAGACGAATAGACGTCTAGATCTGCTTAGAATTTCCCGAGACCGACGAGGTGGCCGCCGAAACTTCGAATTGGGATGTCTGGCGTTGCAATTAGGTAGAAAACATTAAAATACCTCTCCCTCACCGGTAGGTCTCGTACATCGGAACTAACGTATCTTCTCGCACCTTTTATCCATTAGCCGGAATGCTAAGCTTGATTAATCTGGAATTCGAGAGTGTCTCCGAACGGGAAAAGTAAAGTGAATAGCATGGACCTAATAATTGGTCGATTATGAAAATTCTAGTTATACTACGCGGTGGCCGGCTAACCCTTTTAGAAGAAATGGAAATAAAGGGGATTTTGCGGATACGTAAGGATTGATTTGCTAGCGAATGCGGAAGATGATAGGTATTGGGGATCTCTTTATATTGATAAGGTGTAATACTCACGCTTAGCAAGAGGTTTTGATATTTTAATTATTTTCCCTTCATCTTATCGACTGTGTAACGGCGGGGGATAAAGGGGTTTCTTAATCTAAGGTTGCTGGACTAAAATTTTAGATATAGAGGTTAAGTTATCGATCTATCGTGGATTACTGTCCGCTCGTGCGGATATATTATGGTCTATTAATTGTAATAAAGGAAGACTCTTCGCCCGACTTCGATCCTTTAAGGCATCGAAAAGACTTATATCTAGCGTTTCGTTAAGTTGTCGAAGAAATCGTCCTTTCTCAGCGTTAATTCCGTCTAATAGGTCATTGTATTCTGAAATCGATAACCCTTCCTTAAAACTGTAACCGTTTTAGCTTTCCGCTGTAACTACTCGAAGGTAATACTTATATGCTATTACTAGCTACCTCTTTACTATCTCCGATAGACTACTCTCTCGTAATTAAGCTAAGGGTGGACTAACTAAATCTTGTGGCTAGGCTAAGCTAGCGCTGACCGGCTTCGATTTAGCGATAGAGTCGGGCCTTATATTTATTCTACTATAACGTATTAGTAGCGGATAAATTAATTAAACCTCGTTTTATTATTTTGATACCCTTCTTCTATGCGGGGAATAGTATCCCCTAGATATGTAGGATTATAGTATTATAGGCTGTAGCTTTGTGCGCCTTAGTTACTACCGGACGCGGAGATGGAGACGCTCCGTCGTTATCGAGTGTTAGTCGTCCTTTGTTCGCTACTATTCCTACGTAAATATTGGCTAAACGGGCTAATGTAAATCGTCGTATATAGCTATTTAAGTGGCCTACCTCTTTAATAGTACTTATAGTTTCCATTAAGACCTTAGGATTCTTGCTAAAAATCTCGGAGGTCGCGGCTGCTCTGTCCTATTGTAAATACCCTATGACCTCCTTTAGCGTGCTAAAGGTATAGTAATTAGCGACCGCTAGGACTATCGTAGTAATTTTTTCTGTATTACGTTGAGGCGTGCTCCGTCCCTTTCGACTGCGCGAAAATCCTAAACTGTGTTTCTTAGAGAGACGTCTCTATACCCGGACAGCTTTAATAGACTAGTTAGGTGGTTGATTATCGTTGGTTATGGCTGCCCTTCTTATGTCCTAGTCCTCTAAAAAGGACGGGATCTCTATGCTTTTAGTGGTGGTACTAGGTGTTCGGAACTTATGGTCTATATGTATTACTAGCTTGGACCTTTTAAGGGGAGGGATTTCAGGAACGCGGTCCTTAAGAGATCGTTTTTTAGGTTGACGATTGGCTGAGTGTCTCGTTTGATTAATAGAATTAGTATGTACCCTTCTCGTAGAGTTCCTCGGCTTATTCTGACGTAATAGGGTCGGACTCTTAATTAACGGCTGGCTTTCGTAATTATCGTCGTCCGCTTCTTCTAGGTCTATGTACTCTTCAAAACCTACTTGCTGTGCTCCGTCCTCTTGCTATACTTCGTCCTCTTGCTCCTTAATATCCTCTTACTATCCTTCGTCCTCTTGCTGTCCTTCGTCCTCTTACTGTCCTTCGTCCTCTTGCTGTCCATCGTCCTCTTGCTGTCCTTCGTCCTCTTGCTGTCCTTCGTCCTCTTACTGTCCTTCGTCCTCTTGCTGTCCTTCGTCCTCTTGCTGTCCTTCGTCCTCTTACTATCCTTCGTCCTCTTGCTCCTTAATATCCTCTTACTGTGCTTCGTCCTCTTGCTCCTTAATATTCTCTTGCTGTCCTTCGTCCTCTTGCTGTCCTTCGTTCTCTTGCTCCTTAATATCTTCTTGCTGTCCTTCGTCCTGCTGCGGTCTCCCACTACCGTTCCCTACGGCATTTCTATCTCTCCTACTTTCTTTAGCTTGTGTCTCGTTCTCTCTCCCCTCTGCTTACTCTACGCTATTAGCCTCGAAACTTATAGATAAAGTTCTTTCTTGCTAATACTCTTGTTCTTCCGGTGGGGAGGGTAGAAAATCAATATTGGGAGATTTCTAATTCTCTATATTTAAAACGTTTTTAGTGCTATACCTACGAGTACTTCGGTTGAAAGTAATATCACTTTCGGAACTCGGCTCTCTATTAAGTAGCTAACCTCCTACGCTTATATGTCGAAAATTTATGTTACCTATTATATGTGACGGAGTGATTAGCCCGGAGTTCGGACCCTCCGATTTATAGTTTCCACCGGTACTTCTCGACGTCTCTTCATCGTTAGTAGTATTAACGTCTTTGAAAGGGAGGATGTATGTTTCTGAACGAGTTTCTAGGTAAGGTAAGGCGTCTAGGTTTGCCTGCCTATGATTGTTGTTAAAGTCCAGTAAATTAATATTTTCAACTGTATCGCTTAGTGGGTAATCTCTATCGAGTGGAGCTACTCTCGAGTCGAGTAGGGGAGAAGGCCCGATGTTAGCGGGCATTCTACTTTCGACTAAATTGGGAGATATTTCTCCCTTACACGCCCCTTCTTTATTCTATAATAAAGGGAGGAGAGCTTATCGAAATTCTTTAACCTATATATAGTAAGCGAGAATCTAAGCTGCTATATGTAGATAACGTTAATATAATATATTATAATCGATGGCGAGATATGTGTAAGAACTGCTCGCGCGAAGGTCAAGAGTTTTAATCATGAAACGCTGTAAACTTTAGTAGGCCGTATAGTTAGCGGGAGCTAGGAACTCCATTTTGAAATTGAGAGTACCAAGTAGGGAGGATTTGGTAAAGTTCTAGAAAGCTCGTTCTAGATTTTAGGCGAGTACGAGGAGAGACAATCGGAAAAGCTCCCCCTACGTTTCTCTTTAAGCTTGTAAAGAAAGTAATAGCTATTAATAGATGCTCGAAATCCCTATACCTTTATTCATTTAAATTTAGATTGCTTATAAGCCATACGTTAAGTGCTTACTTACTCTATTCTAAATTTAGATTGCTTACAACCCGAATCTCTCTGTCACGTGACGTACTTGCCCCTGGATCTAGGGGACTCTCTTGTTAGCATAAATATAGTAGAGCAGAAGATGTAGAAGAAGAGAGACTATTTCTGGGCATATTCTTAGTAGCTATTATGCCAAGTTTTAGGAGCTAAATATTATGCCAAGGCGTGCAAATCGCACCCAATTTTGTAGTGGTTTTGCATCGAATTGCATCAATATTGATAAATGAGTATATATTTGACTATTGCTTAATGAATGAACCCTTGGTCACGCGCATTAACTGTCTTTGTAGTCGGTTACCTGCGCCTTTTGCCTCTAGTGAGCACTGGCGGCGCGGGCGAGGCCTTTCAGGCGTCCTTATAGGTAAGGACAGACCTATAGACCTTGGGGGAGTCTTAGGAATGCTCTCAAGGGCTACTTCTGCTGTAGTTTCTATAGTATTAATCCTCTCTTGCAATCCTTGGGCCTTCGAACCTATATCTGCTTGCTCTACCGCCACTGCTTGCTCTATTACCTGAGTTGTTTGCGAGCGCTCTTGTTGTAGGGCTGTCTGTCACTCCCGCCGCTCTTGCTGTGTAGACCTTTCATTGGCCGTGAGTGCTCGCTCGTTGGTGGGTCTATGGCCGCCTCGGCGAGCTAGAGGACCCTCTCTACGGGCATCTGGTGGATATAGAGGGGTTTGCTGTAGAGAGTAGCTACTCTCTGCCTAACGTAGGAGACTTTGTAGTGTAAATATTGAGTTGTTCTCGATCCAGCGGTCCGCCTAGCCTTATTGGATATCCAATTAGTGCCTCTACTCAGGGTCTAAAGGCCTCGAACCGTAGATATTTGAGCGATAAGTGAGGGTATTTGGTTGCCAATTGAACTCGATATAGGCTGCTCTTGAACGGCGGTATAAAAAGGTCTCCAGTTAACAGAGTGAATAGGGGGTCCATTTAGCTACTAACGTAGATGAATCATCGTTTTCGGTATCGCTAAGTTCTCAATATAGGCCTTTTTTAGGTAATGAGCGTAGGCAATGCTAAACCTTAGTAAATCCTTATACTCACAGTTATTTGGCGGTAAATCTACTTTATATCCTGTAGTGATTTGAGTATCGAGAGTAGCCCATTGGCGCTCGAGGCGTTTGAGAGCAAATTTGCTCACGCTTATGCAGAGTAGGCGAAAAGGAGCGCTCTGCGTAAGCAGTGAGTAGCTACCTGCCGAAAAGGCCTCACCCTAGTCTATATCCTTGATAATTAAGTTAATCTTAATGATGAGTCGTTTTACTGACTCCTTAAGTAATAGTTGAGCGTTTGACAGCTCCTTAACGGTATCGTGATATAACTCAACCCTTTGACTAGCGGTAGAGCCTAAATTAGCTAATTTATAAGTATAGAGATATATGACTTTGTCCTCCTTTGGAACCTAAGTTTCGGCTAAATACCTTGCAAATTGAGGGCCGACAGCGAGGCCTAAACCACGCCGATTCTCTCTAAGTTCATCAATCGACTTTAAGGTAATATATCGCCAGTAGGCGCTTTTATAAGTTACTTTTATATCATCTCCTAGAACGCCCAATTGCGTCATCTTTACGACCATCGCCTCGACGGCGTGCTAGTCATAAAACTACTGTTTTGCTTATAGAAAGGCCCTTAGAATCGACGCAGTTAAACCCTTACTTTGGTCGCTAATAATGACTCGAGGGGGTGCGTAGGATACCTTATTTAGTCGATTAAAGTAGTGATCCTTGAGGCACTACTAAAAAAAGCTGTATAAGGCCTCATCCTCCTTAGGACACTAGGAAAAGGCCGTAGGAAAGGTTTTACTACTGTTTAACTGGCCCACGGCGACGAGAAGAGGTAGTTTTAGGCGGTTTATATTAAAGGTCCCATCGATAATAAGGTAAAAGTCACTAATAAAGCGCTGAGTTACTTGTATTAATTTAGGGTGAGTAAACTAGACTTAAATAAGTTTTCTACCGCTAAAGTGGCCCTATTTAGTGGTATAGACCTTAACCCTAGTTTAATAGATCTATTAATGCTCCTATAACTCGGCGATAAGGCTAAAAACCGAGTTGTTCTCGCCATTAAGGCGTGTCTTCCTTAGTGTATTATAAAACTCTCGACTAGATAGATACAGCGCTAAATCCTTACTCTCTAAGATCCTACGAGAAGTAGAGTACATAATTTGAGTACGTCGATGAGTAGTAGCCTTTATTAATAGCTCCTAGAACTTAGGAATACTCCTTTTATAAGTAGGATAAGTAGCTAAAGGGGTTTTAAGTAATTCGTGACCTTAGTGAGTTAGTGAGGCCTTTGTGAGGCGCCATTCTTTACCCTATACCTTATTCTTTTTATCGATTAATACCTAGGCAATCCTTATCCGCTAATTACAGTCGGTTTAGTAGACATTTATACCGTCACGCCTACGTTAAGAGGTAATATTACCTTCTTTATTACGAATTACTCGATCCTCCAAGGCGCGATAGTTCCTAGTCACTTAGCTAAAATAAACACACCGTATTTCAAGGCCTAATTGACTAGTACTACCACCGCCTCGATAAACGACGTTAAATCCTTGCACCAGCGAGAAGAGTTACAGACGAGCCTCAGCTTCTTTGCGGTCCTTGAATACCTCTCCTACAGTAGGATCCTGCCGCCAGGCGACTGACAGCGAGTTCACGAACCTTTCTACGGCCGCGCGGTGGTGCTCGTAGCACCCAGCAGGAGCAGTCTAGGCAGAATTGGCCATTTGAGCGATAAGTGAGTGATAAATGAGCACTTAAAAGAGGAGGACTTAAGAGCAGGAATAAACACCAAAAAGGTCTATACAAAACGGCGTCGACGACGTTAAGGTGCAAACTTATCGATATTAATGCAACTCGATGCAAAACCAGTCGATTTCACAGCCAAATTGGGTGCGATTTGCACGCCTTGGCATAATATTTGGCCCCTAAAACTTGGCATAATAGCTGCCAAGAATATGCCCCGAAACAGTCCTAGGCGGCAACTTCCATAGGCTGGAACTTAATTAACTTTGAAATCAGAACCTACTAGTCGGGGGATGGTTAAGCTCTGACGTAAGTGGAAGTCGGAGCGAACCCATTAGCGACCCTATTCGACATAAGTGAGTAGGTATACTATAGCCTAGGAATTAAGATTAAAAAGCGTTTAATAGCTGTGTGCTTACTTGCAACTAGTGAATTATACTCTAGCGGTTGAGGCTAGCGTTGAGAAATATGATTGGGTGGAGGCCGTGGTCACCTACTAACCTAACTACGTCGTTAGGTGAGTCATCGAAATATAGCCCCCGCTGCTTGCCCAGCTGCCTTGACCACTATCTTAGGGTCGTTGGAGTAGCCCTGAGGGTTACCTGTCCCTAGGAGTTACTTAAAGTCTACACTTACTGTATAGGATAAGTACAATAGATATTAAGTTCATGCGATTTTCGAGGCCTAGTCTTAGGCGCTATTACTAGTATAATTTCACGATCCCTCGCTTTAATAGGGAGTATTATTACTCTACCAAAGGCTAGTTATTCCCCCTGATATAATTCGCGCCTTCTCGTAGTGTTTAGAGTGAGCTACCTATCTCGATAGGGAGCTAAATATATTTCCCGTGCCCTTCTCTTACTAGTTAGTACTGTACTATAGGTAGAGCTCTTCGGCTTGCTTATACTTATTTAGCTTAATAAGATATAATGCTAGATTCTGGAATGTATACTGTGTAGGACTTGCACTTTCTTCGTACTTTGAGACGAAGCTCCTTTACCTTTGCAAGATCGGTTTTACCCTCTCTGCGGCGCCTCCTAGAAAGCTAGTCGTAACTAATTTTCATTTATTGTAGAGAGCGTCTCGAAAAACCCTTTAACTGAAACTTAATAACTAACTAATAATGTACGAAGGCAACCTAATATAGTTATCGAGATTCCGCTATTACTAGTTGATTAGGAGGTAATTAGCTCTCCTTTAATGCTAAGGCGGAGCGTTATTTTCGGTTGGCTTGCTCGCGGCCGTATACGAGGACTAGTCGCGACACAGTAACGATCTACTTCTTAGTCCTAATCTAGTCGTACATCTTCCGGAGCTAGACTGTTGGATATCTCCGTTAATGGCTTAGCGGGATTATAAAGATCGATGGCCTTCAGCATTAGTTAGTGGCTTTTCTGCTTAATTCGCTAGTTCCCTCCTTGACCCTAATGCTGTGCTTATGAAAACTAGATTATTGCGGGTATATTGGCTACTGGAAATTAGGATGTCCTAATAGCGTTTATAATTTTCCTTTCTTCGCGCTTGTACTCTGGCCGGGTCGTATCTTAATATTAATCTCGTTAGACCGCCGATATAGTCTTGAAGGAAACGGTTTGCATTTTCGAGTTTGTCGTGGTTAGATTTTACTTCGTCAATCTTTTCGGCCAGTGCGGCTAGCGAAGATTGTATATTTCGAGCTTGTCTGGGAGGAGGTCAGTATAGTTTAGGATATATGAGAGAATATAGACCTCCTCTTTGAGATTTTCTCGGATATACTGCTCTAGTATCTCAATGTCCTTACTATTCCGTCTTGGACTTATGGCTCTAGCGTCGTCTGCCGGATATTGTGGTTTCTCCTTTTAAACCACGCCTAGCTCTTTTGGAACTATGATCGCATTCGATCTCCGTCTGTTGCCAAGCCGAGTCATCTCTATTCGCGAACGCCTGGAGGCTAGCTGGGGAGAATATAGTTAAGATGTTTGTTCTGTTTCTAAGGTGGAAGAGGATGCGCTCGAAATTATGGGTGAAATGATTGGGCGAGAATGTACCTCGGCGGCGTCTGACGCGGTTATAGCGATAGGATACGGGGAGGAAGTCGTAGCCGTCGGCGATGATAGAAACTAGGGCGTTGGGTCTCGGCCCGGTTGACCTATTTCTCGTTGTAGAAGTCGTCCTCTTTTCCCTTTCCTTACCTATCGACTTATAGTCTAGACCTAACGAACGATGTATCGGCTTAGTTGCGTAGTCGGCGACTAGATCGAGATAGAATGTAGAAGGTCCCGGGTTAGGTGGTAGGAAGGATAGTAGTAGTTTATTTGCGAGTAGTATTGCGATAGGGATCGAGGGAGTGTGATCGCTAGAGAGAGAGTAGGTAAGTAGTGTAGGTAGATGAAAGTGGAGGTCGCTTGGAACCGATATAGGCCGATGGTTCGTTGGCTGTAAAGATTAGCGGAAGTAAAGTAGGGTTTTAGAAGAGCGTAAGAGAGAGTGACGTCGTTTTAAGGTCTATAGTATCGCTGGGTTGTGTTTAAAGGGAATCGACATTAAAGGGGCCTATTGTGGATATAGGATTACTAGGTCGGATGATTGGAGGTCGTGGCGGGGTATTGGTTGCGAGGAGGAGTAAGAAGGAAGCGTTTTAACGGCGGTGCTTACTGTTATTCTCTAATTTAAGCGTATAATTTATTAGGTAGGGTCTTATTAACGCGGATGGAGCATGGCGCGAGGCTCTCCCGATCTATAGGACGACGAATTCGTGCGAAAGAAATTATAGCTATAATATCGGCTCTCTGCCGCCCGAAACTATATCTTGCTAGAGGAGACGATCTTAACCGGGGTAGTTGCCCTAATACCGATTAAAGGGATATCGGCTACTAAGTAAGTAATTTATCTATATACGATTAACGTTATACTTAGTTGTATATATAGGCTCGAGCGACTTCCTCTACCCGTGTTCGCTGCGTTTCTCGACGTCTTAGACTAAGTAAGGGGAAGTTTTCTCCGCTCTCTAACTCCTACGCTTTCTATATATATCTCGGATCTCCTTTAGTAGCGAGACACCGCGGATTATAGATATAGATTTAAAGTCATTAATAGATGCAGCCTAACTTAAATGGAATTTAACTCTACGGAGCTAGTTAGTATTTACTAACTCGAGTAATTTCGTAAGCCGGAGACACTAGAAGAGGAGATTACGGCCTAGCGAGTAGATCTTTTCCTTTCCCCTATAGTACTCTTGAATTTTAGAAGTATAATGACTTAATCTTATTAATATAGTGCGGATTTATATCCGAATTCCTAATTCTCTTAGCTTATTAAGCAATTACTATTAGGCTAATTTCCTAAATCTATCCTAAAACTAGTTGTCTCTTTAAGTTAAATTTTAGTTTCTAAACGATGCTATAGATTAATAGGCTTAGGAGGGTAGTTTTCCCCTATGGTAGATTAAGGAAAGAGGAAGATGAAAGCCTTCCTTCGATAATGATGAAAATACTTTAAGAGGTATAGAAAGACCTAGACGTTTTATAAAGTCGAATGCTCCTAGTTCTACCGAGTAAAATGGATTCGAATGCTAATACTCTAATTCTCGAAACGCTTTTGGCTGATGGCTTCGTGTAACTTATTTCCAACGAATGAACGTTCTATAATACCTAGTAGAAACGTTTTACCTATAGTGCTTACTTCCCTCCTTTTCAGACCTTACAGTCTAGTTATTATTTAGTTGACTAGTAGCTAGTAGCGAAGAGGATGATAGGGGGATAATGGCGATAATAACCCAATACTTCCTATAGTAGAGGTAAATTCTATTGTCGAGATTCCCTTAGCTGGAGAGGTAGCAACCTAGTCTTAGTAGTCATCTTAGGAACGGGGTAGGTATCGCCCTCTAGATTATTAATCGGGTACTAGGTTGTCCCTACGATATTATAGTCTAAGAAAGGGGTCTAGCGGAAAATGGATTCGGTAGTGTTCGACTTACTATTCTCTACCGAGCTAGTCTATAAAGGTACGTGCTTACCTCTTAGAGGTAATAGGAGCGGGCGATTTATAGCGGTCTTGTATATCTAATACTCCTCTATAATCGGGGAGTAGACTTACGGCCTTAGTTAAACTAAATCCTAGATAGTATCTACCGAGAGCTAGGTAAACTTATTATCTATTATAATTTCTTAACTATCTTCCCTTATTTAACGAATATAGAGCTTTCTTTTTTTCCTACAGACTCTTTCTACACGGGCTATCTAATCTTCCGTAGAGTCGTTCTTAATAAAAACGAACTCTCCTACCTTAATTATTAAGCTATAGTCTAGATTATTAGTACGAAGTATTATGTTAGAACTCTTATATTTACTTATAGTTAATAAAATTTTGCTTGCTATTATATTCATCTAAAGAACATTTAGTCTCCGGAGTAGGACGATATTCCGAATATATCTCCCTATCTTTACCGTTAGACGAGGGCTCTGACACGCTCGAGCGCACGTCATTATTCAATCGTTTTCTAAATCGCAGCCTCTCGATGCTACTACTACTTCCTACAGACGTAGGCGAGTGAGAGTATTTCCTTCGCTTTTCCGGTATGCCAGCCTAAGACGGACGTTCATCAAGACTTTTTAGAGTAGTAGTTGTTCTGGCGCTTGGAATCACAATCTTGTTCTTTCGCCGTGCCATAGAGAACGAATGTATAGTACGGGTCGAGTAGTAACTAGGAGATTAAAGGTAGGGGCGAGCACTGAGGATTAAGAGACGAGGCGGACACTAGTAGAGTGACGAGGATTTGAACCTCTCAACTAAGAGGTGGTCGGAGAAAGATGGGTATAAACGAATGTAGCGCCTAAACTAGACGACCGTAAGACGCGCGGAAGCGTTAAAAGAGGACACATTTGGACAAGAGTATATAAAGTATAGGGTGGGATTGGAATAAGAAAGCCCTTAGGTCCCCTATCAAGGCGCTTAAGAGGGCGGTAAATAGTGATCGTGCTTAGAGGACGTGTTAGAAATTTGGGAAGAGATCCTCGCCATATATGGTATGACCCGCCCGCGAGTTAGCTTAGCGTTAAGCGGTAGGTACAGCGGGCCCGCTAAGGTGCGGTCGACTATATTAAGAACGCGAGCCGTTGGCTCCTAGTTCCCCTCCCTTTTAAATTTTCCCTATGACTTTTCCCCTTACGGAGTACAAAATGACGTTTAACCCTATAGAGCTGGCTAGAGTAAGGTACATAGATCTCTTTGCGTTAAGCTAGTTCAACTCTAGCCTTCTATTCCTTGCATAGCCGACCTTATGCGAATAGTCCACTTAACGTCTACTATCTTTATTAATGATATGTTATGTTTCTGAAGCTAATGGCTCATTATTAATTGTTTTCCGATGTGCAAGGTCTCTCCGGGTGCCTCATGTAAACCTTTTGCCCTATAGAGGTGGAAACGCATTTAGTGAAATCGTCTGCTCAATGAGCGCTTGGTGCTGGATCCGGTTAGTGCCATGGTAGTATAGGGGAGCTCCGATGGGCTGTGGCTGAAGGAGGCCAGCCACAGATGCAGGAGACTCAGTAAGCCGTGGTCGACATGGTCGAAAACGTGAGTCCTCGGCACCACCAACTGTATTCTACGAGTAATATCTGTAACTGGCCGAACAGAGGGAGCGGTGAAACAACATTGGAGCGTGGTACTCGCACCAAAATATGGACAAGCCAGCGAAAATCAACGTGAGCCAGTTGTACACGACCGTTGAATTCGATCATGATGCTTATTTAGAGATTTGAAAAAAAGCGCCAGCAAGTGTATGTACTTCTCAGATTTAGGAGTGAAGCTGGCTTTTCTTGGAAGACTTTGTGGACCTAACTTTATATTTGTTTTCCTAAAAGTAAACCAGGCTGGTTTGATCGCTCCCATTCCTTGTTCTTTATATCTTGTTGATTGATATTATTAACCCAAGCCCGAAGAGACGCGTAGGAGCCTCATTTGCGATGAGGATACCACTTCTTGCCTCGCCAGAGATGGGGTCACTACGTCCTGCTGTTCACCAAGGCGGATACCGCCTTCCTAACGGCTCTTATCGATGATCCAACCGAGATCGAGACGCTGATATTATCTCCTACTATCCATATTATTTATTCATTCCTGTTTTACATCTACCTAGCTGCATCGAGGGGCTAATGAAGATGGTCTCCAAGGAGAACTACCTAGACTAGATACATAGGTTGAACCTCATTATTAGGGAAAACCCTACGATTTCATCTAGGGTAAGGCTGGCTAGCTGAGGAAATAGTTCACTTCTTGACAAATACTGCACCGTAGTACTGCCTAGCAAGTACTTATGCTTCTCCGTTCCGATTCTTTAAGCTAAACCTTCTTTTCCCTAGTTGATCTTAATCAACTATACTTTCTCACTACAAGTAGCGATTACTAACTAAGCACCGAGAGGCCACGAAAAGATATCCCATGCAGTCTTCGCTATCTTGGCAGGCATATATTCAATCCACTAGGTACAAGTACGCCGCCTTTAATTATCGGGGACTGACTTTCCATACTTTCCGCAACCAATGAACCCAAAACCGTAGATCATATCTACCAATGCATTGGCAAGCGAATCAAAACCCACCAGAAACCTGCATATGCTACAGCACCCGCAGAAAGTTCATCCACCGACTGTCTACAATATCACACTGCAGCAATTACTGTGGTGCAAGTCCGGCTCTCGCCAAGCTCCAACTAGACCTGTGTCAAACTCGTATCAAGGGATTCCTGGACCCCCAGATGCACGCCCAGGCCTTCTGTCCCTAGATTTACCGCTGCTTACATTGACTGCTGACGTCCTATTCGCAGGCGGACCATGCTCGTACTTGGTGAGCAGGTACTACTCAAATCCCAAAGCGTAGGACGTGGCTCAGATTGATAAACGGCCTTCTCAAAACCAATCAGCCGACATCTTCCCCTCACTCCAAGAAGAGTTCGGGAGAATCCGCGTCTGAAGCCTTGAAAGTTTGGTTCGAATGTGTCTGGGCACTCCGAGACTCATATAACTCTACCTATTCCGTACTGTCTACTGTCCTATACTCTCAATTGACTTTACTTTTGTATCAACCTTATTCACCATGAATTACCCTTCCAGGTCAGACGATATATCGGCTCATCCTGATTGGAATCAGAACCCACATCATTTGAGCTCGGATCTTACCACCAAGGTTGACCTCAATGGCATTGTCAATCTGAGAGAACAACGATCAGATCGATCAAGTCTTGGAATCAATCATGAAGAAGAAGAATGGGTGAACCCCGTCGACCAGGCAGAAGATCAATCATCCGGAAAAGGAGTCAGTGGTGTCAAACTCGATCCTATGACAGCCTCTCCAGATCAACGACCTTCACGAAAATCCATGAACTTACGATCACCAAAGGCTTTTATCTTCAAAGCACGCGACGTCCTAGTCAAGTACAGTGGATTCATTGGGCCTGGCTTCCTCATCGCCGTTGCCTATATCGACCCGGGCAATTATGCCACTGACGTCGAAGCCGGTGCCGCCACACGCTATAAACACCTGTTTATTATCTTGATGTCCAACTTATTTGCTATTTTCTTGCAGTCCTTGTGCATCAAATTGGGCACCGTTACGGGGTTGAATTTGGCTGAAAATTGCCGAAAGCATCTACCCAAATGGCTTACCATTACTTTGTACATCTTTGCCGAATCCGCCATCATTGCCACGGATATCGCAGAGGTAAGTCTGAGTACAGAATTACCTCCTGTTCCTACTAATTGATATCAGGTTGTTGGTTCAGCAATTGCATTGAATCTCTTGCTTCATATACCCCTCGTCGCTGGGTGTGCAATCACTCTCGTCGATGTCCTTGTTCTCTTACTCTTCTATCGCCCTGATGGCTCCATGACCAAGTTGAGATTGTTCGAATACTTCGTTATGGCCCTGGTGCTCGGCGTCGTGATCTGCTTTTGCATTCAACTATCATACATTCAGGACGCCTCAGTCGGCGAAGTATTCAAAGGTTATCTTCCATCCTCGGCCATCATCAAAGACAATGGTATTTACTTGTCTTGCGGTATCATTGGTGCAACCGTGATGCCACATTCGATATTCTTAGGGTCAGGGGTCGTTCAGCCAAGGTTGAAGCACTTTGATGTCCAGAATGGTCATTTGGCCGTCGATAATTCTGATGACGAAGAGGAAAAATACATACCATCGATCTATGCCATTCGAGCCTGCATGAAATATTCCATTGTGGAATTGGGCACCTCATTGTTTACCTTCGCACTATTCGTCAACTCAGCCATCTTGATTGTTTCCGGAGCCTCTCTCTACCCCAAAACAGAGGCAACCGAGGCAGATCTTTTCGGTATTCACGATCTACTCTCCCAAAATCTCTCCAAAGCAGCTGGCACGGTTTTCGCCCTCGCTCTACTCCTTTCGGGTACTTCCGCCGGTATAGTCTGCACAATGGCAGGACAGATGGTTTCAGAGGGAATGCTTAATTGGACCGTGAAGCCGTGGATGAGGAGATTGATCACCCGCTCTATCAGTATTGTTCCCAGCATCATCATAGCTGGGGCAGTCGGCAAAAACGGCTTGAACAGGACACTTACGGCAACTCAGGTCGTCTTGAGCGTCATCCTTCCTTTCGTGACGGTACCACTTGTGTATTTCACGTGCCGCAGCAGTATCATGACCGTTCGGGTTGATTTTCAGGGGAGGCGAGGTGAAGGAGAAGCCGTCAACATGCGTAATGGTTGGCTCACAACGGCGCTGGCGGTAGCCATCTGGCTTGTCCTGGTGGTGATGAACGCGGCATTGTTGGTGTTGGTTGGTCTAGGCAAAGTGTGATCGGATAAACTTTTCGATCAAGATGATTGGGTCTTTTAGACTGGATGGTGGGGCTGGTCGGTTACTTAACATATACGTAGAAGGTAGATAGTAGTCACACCCGGGGGACGCAAGATAGATTAAGTAGTAGTTGCAGTTGGAGATACCTGGACCCATTTCTTCGCACTTTCTTGATTGGATGCCATTTGAGCTTAATTGAGAGCGAATTGGTTCAGTGGTTGGTTGTTGAGAAGGGTGGGTTGGTGGGTTGAGACGCGTGGAACGCGTTAACCAGGATTCAGAGGCTGTCTTGATGATGAAGGATTTCTTTTTCCCACAGCTGAAAACAGGTCAAATGATGTTTGATAGCCAGGAAGCCTAGATCGGACCTCAATCCAAAGAAGATTTTGATGCGATAAGAGATTGTTTCGTTGAGAACGCAAGGCACCTGGAAGTGCTCAAACATGATCTCATGGACTGGTTGAAGGCTGATGGAGCCGCCGCAGGGCTCCCCGTCTCCCAGATTTACGCAATGTCCGTGTTCCTGCATGTTCCTGTCATTTTCTCGTGATACAGTCGTAACGGTGCACACCTTTTTACATCTCACAGCCTCTCACCGCACTTTCACCAAGTGGTGTTGCGAGGCTGTGTAGACGAGGCCGCGGTATGGGCGTACCCTTGGGTCGATTGATATAAGTGGAAGGCATGAATGAGGAGCGAAAGCCGTGCGTATATGTCGTGTCACTATGACCACGATCAACAGCTGCAGCTGAACCTGAGGAAGGTGCAAGGGGGTCACAGTAACGAACAATAGAAGATACCCATCATCTCCAGGAAATGAGTCCTTTTGCGAAAGATTCGACATTGATAATTTCAGGTAGTATCCCGAGCATAGCATAGCCAACAAGCATAGCTACCGGCGCCAGCCCCTCCCTTTCCCATCTGTTTGGTGGTTCCCATCTAAGAGTTTTGTCGCCCCTGCTCAATATCTCACTCTCGTCCTCCGGCTCTGCTCTGCCTTTTTGCTGAACTCGCCCCGTCGCATCACTCGCAAGCATGCCTTCGCTCACTCCTCTCTCTTCTTTCCCATCCCTGGATGCTCTCATGTACAAGGTATCTATATCAGACATCACAAAATATATCCGCGTTTCAAACATTCTTTGGGTCCGTCTTGAACCCGATGGTTCTCCTTTTTTCTCGATATGATGCCTGTAATGGAGAGATGTAGCCGGAGAGTACGAGATACCCATCCAAATGAAACGATTCAAGCAATCGAACGCCACGCCATGATTAATAACATAAGGAACAATTTAACACGTTTATCAAAACGTTATTATTAGCTGCTGCCATTACTTGCACTAGCGACCTGTCTGGCCGACACACTTCTGCCAATTTGCGCTTGTCATATGCTCGCGGCATCTGAGGCGTCGTCCGCGTTAACGCTCTGGTAGAGGGAAGATCCACGACTCATCGTGGGTCGGATCGCACCCGCAGCGGCCTCTTCATCCTCAGGGGGTTCGATGAAAGGAGAGCCGTCGATTGGACTGACGGGTGCGGAATCTGCAAAAGGATTTCGAGTGGAGATGGGAGTAGGAGGATTATCCGCTTCCCCAGCGACTGTTCGATATGGAGATGGTGCGGTGGCTGATGAGACTGAGCGAGGGATGGGGTCTGCCGCGGCAGCAATGGCTGGATTTACATGACGGAGAGGACTAGGGTTCATAGGCTGAGCACCTGAAATCGCATCTCTGTATGGAGGAGCCACTTTCTCAATGCTGCGCAAGCTTGGTTCTGCACTGTGAGCACCGTTGCGGGAATCGTCGCCTGCGCTACGCACGCTGGGGTCTCGACTCCGAATGCTGTTGGAGCTGGAGAAGCGACCACCCATGAGTAACTCGGCGTCGAAGGAGAAGGCGCGTAGATGGCGGGACCATTTCTTGCTAGCTTTCTTTGGTCTCTTTTTTGATACAGCAGCACTAGCAGCTCTCCCCTTCCTCCTCCTTGCGCAAAAGAAGAACAGAAGGGCGACCGCTATAGCGGCCACGACGATGGGAACAGCAATGGTGGCCTTCAAGGCCAGGGAGCATGAGATGCTGTTGCAGGAGTTTTCTCTGACGGTGACGGCGCCTTCGC
Organism: Exophiala aquamarina CBS 119918; assembly: GCF_000709125.1. NCBI lineage: Eukaryota > Fungi > Ascomycota > Eurotiomycetes > Chaetothyriales > Herpotrichiellaceae > Exophiala > Exophiala aquamarina. Next base: position 332,344 of record NW_013550578.1, read on the forward strand.
TGGTGTTACTGGCGGCGTTGCTGGCGGTGTTGGAGGGGTTGCCAGTTATACTCCCCGATGCTCCTTTGCCAGAGGCAGAGGTGAAGGTGGCAAAGGCGGTGGCAGCAGAGCCGGTAGCAGCTACAGTGGCACTTGCGTCCCCTGAAGTGGTAGATTGAGTGGCACTAGGACCTCGAGAAGCAGTGCGAGTGTTGGTGGCTTCGAATTCACTCTGAAAGGAGGAGATAAAGCTGTCCATTGCTGAAGTTGAGGGATCGTCAGTGTTTGTGATGTCAGTGAAGGCTTCGGTGTCTGGGGGGTCGGGCATGGTAGTTGGGGTTGTGAAGGAAAAGGTATTGGTGAAGAGAGGTGTAGGCTTTGTAAAGGTATTGGTGTACTTGTTACTTCTTCGGGCTACACTGGGCCTCGAGAGGAGGTAAGGGGAGAAGGTCCGAGTCCGACATGTAAAGATAGAGACAATTGGAGGAAGAGAGTGGCAGGACAGGCGTCCAGGTCTTGTCGGCCAGCAGACAGGCGGGATGGTTGGTGGGATGGTGTTGCAATTAGGCCCAAGGGTCAGACGAGATTCGCTGATTGGAGTGAGATACGGGTTAGGTGAGGGCCAGATCAGCAAGGCGCAGCGTGTGCCGTGGAGCCGGAGGATGGTGAGGACGTGATAGTAATGGAGGGTTCAAGGACTCCAGAGATGAACGAGCAAGATGGCTGTTCTTTAACTCAGGCAGCCAGAGGATTTGGAGACCCAGCTCTACGGTATGGAGAGGAGGATGAGCATTGTGACCGAGTTGGAAAGTGTTTTGGTGGCTAGGACAAGGTGTAAAGGATTGAGTAAAAAGCAGGAGCTGGGGGACGACGAGGGAGATGATAGGACGGAGAGGGCCAAGGGGTTCAGAAGCAGAGGCAGAAGCAGGGGAAAAGAAGACCAGGAATCAAAAGCGAGGAAGCGGAACCCTGCACATGTTCCAGCCATCGCGATTCGCTATTTGTTATTCGTTATTCCTCCCTTAGCCAGGCGTAGCCAAGGAGGCCGCTGCTGAGTACTCTACGGCTGCTGACGACACTCCGAGCCATTTCCGCGTGTTCCAATATTTTCAAAACTCTGTCGAGTTTATTACAGGATCACGACCAAAGTGCCCAGAGAGGGGTCATATGGGCACAAGCATTTTGGGCACTAAAACAGGCACAAACCACGCATCACCAGTTTCCGCGTCCCGCACAGGTATCATCGCTATGTGTGAGCATACACTCACTTCGAACGACGGCACGCTAGTAAGTGGCATGAATCACAAATTCAATCCTCGCAAACGAACTTTCTCAACGCTTGAGGTTGCCCCGCATCGAGGATACGGATGGATTAAGGCATTTGTCAATGAAACAGAGGAACTTGATCCCGCGCCATTACTGGCCAATAGGTCCGCCACTTCTCGGGCCGACAATGGCCATAGACCTTTGATCACGACTGCAACTACTGTGGTACTAGTTCGTAAGAGGCGGAAGTGGTGGAATCTTCAAGTTCACGGATTGGCACTGAGGATGCCGTAGACACATGGGCAGCCTTTCAGCTGCCCACACCCGGTTATGAGATAGCTCCACGGGGTGTAGCACGCTTGCTAGTTGGGTGGATTGGTCAGTGCTTGGTCAGAGCGCAAAAATCGCGCAAAAGAACCCAACCCTTTGTGTGCCAACCTCTTCAGGTTGGACTGCAACCCAAGACCCGATTTTAATAAAGAGACTACGCCCTTCGCGTACTAACGAACGACTCTTGGACTCGCGCATTCCACCTTAGTGTAGCTGGATGCCACGACCTCGCCCGGTAATTCATTGTCAATGATGAAGAGTGACTCACAGACAACGGTTGTGGCAGGTCCAAGAGTACAGCAACTTCTGCAGAAGCTACATGCTATATCGGACGCGGAAGAGAAGTCTTGGTCCCAAAGATTCTTCTACTTGACTCGGCTTGTTCGCTTCTTTGCGTTTGATGAGACATGGTCCGCCACCGCCGATGAGCACATGTGAGATAAGTTTGTCGCTTTGGACCGAGATAAATGCCAGTTTGTCTATCTGCTTACAAGAAGTATTGGAGCATGCAACGTGATCGAGGCTGGGACAAGTTTCGGGCTGTCGACGATATATTTAGCGTTGGCAGTGGGCCAGAATGTGCTCCTTCAACGGAAGATAGCTGCTGGGACTACCTCGCTCACCGGAAAGGTGATCGCGACAGAAAAGGAGCATGCTAAAGCAGTGAAGGCCAGACTGCATTGGAAGGAGGCAGGTGATGAAGTTGAACCATGGATTGAGCTGCGGGAGGGGGATTTGCTGGAAACATTGAAGGTTGACGAGGGCATGCTGGAGAGGATTGACCTCCTGCTATTGGACGGTACGTTACTTTCTCAAATACGTTCCTCCCAGCTTGCAATAGACTCCTGCGGGCATCTGCTGACAACACGCAGTCTGGACGCCTCTTGCACTTCCTACCCTCAAGCTTGTCCAACCAAGGCTCAAGTATGGGGCTGTTGTCATCACGGACAATGTGGGAATAGCAAAGCTCTTGTACAGGGACTTTCTGGAGTATATACGCAATCCAGAGAACGGATTCAGGAGCCTTACATTACCCTACAGTGGGGGACTGGAGCTATCGGTGTATTTGCCATAGGGGTGAACATGTAGCAGGCGGTGTTCGTGGAGACGTCGCTCTTGAACTCGTCAGATTACTAACAAGAACACTATAATTTCGTACAGAAGACAAAGAAGCAGAAGATCGAACAGATTCAGGCTCAAGGACTGTATCTGACCACAATAGAGGGTTTACCCTCAAATTGAGATTTACCACCCGTGCCGTGGTGCTGCTTGTTGCGCAGGCCGCTGGAACGACAGTAACGATCTGTGTTGCGTCATAGAAAGTGGTTGTCCAGACTGTAACTACGGCCCCAACTGAAGCTTAAAATCGATTTACATTTGGATGCTACTCTTGAAGAACTGATCGAAACCTACGAGGCTAGAAATAGCCGGACCACTCGTGAGCAGTAAGAGTTTCCCTTCCATATTTCATGAGCTTTCCTTGCAAATCTGCGATGATATGAACTGTCCTCCTGTCCCATTAGTCCTCCGAAGACTTGTCATCAATGTGAAGTGCCATTTTTTGATATCTGTTGTGATATGAGGCTCAACTAACTACTGTAACATTCATATAGCCTTACGGAATCATTCCGCATACTTGGAAATTACAAGGAAGCTTCTAGTATGTTACTTCAGTGTATATATGCTCCTACATTCTGAGGAAGTAGGGGAACAACAAGAATCAATATATGCTCCCACTGCCGTAATTCACAGCAATATCACCCCAATTGATGGGCTCTTACCCCGATTTAGTTAAGAGCTTCTAGGAGCTAGATCACCTTTCTCATAAATAACAAGCTGGTTGGCCCGTATCTTTCTACAGGCTCGTCTACAACTTTCGTGTTACGAACGTATTCTGTGTCGTAGCTTCACCAACCTATTGATAGTTATTAAATGAGGAATCACATGTTTTAGTCATGGCATTTCGTCCGACAGCGTCGGGGGAAAGTTTCCGCAAGGCATTTTTATTTCAGTTGGAACTTGACTATTCACTGCCCTTCCTCACATACATCTTGACACTCTTTGACGAATGCTCAAAGGGGTGGTTCTGCTTCCCCGCGCCGTCTTCTATCCAAGGACAGCAATGCTGCTGCACCTGTTATGAGTTGAGTGGCGTGCCTGTCCACCTGGCCTAATCGACCATGGCTTCCGGCTGCAGCCCTGGAGCCGGACCGATAGAATAGATGTTAAATTAAGCTTATTTATTGATCAGACCACTTCAATCTAATGAAATCCTGCTTGGCTAACACTAACTTAGCGGGCTTAGCTTGTGCGCGCAAGCGAAACCCCCGCATCATGCCACTTCGGTCTAATAAATCGAGGCAGCAGGAAACACCCGGGTTAGGCGAAGGAAGCAGGCGAAAGCATGTGGCTGAGGGATGCGTAAAGTCGCTAAAGCCTCTGCTTGTGACCAGCACGGCCACTGAACTTGCACGTCCCATTCGCGTGTGGGCTCTAGTATATAAAATGACGTGGTTTGTGAAATATTGTCGAAGCATCTTTTTGAAGATGGAAAGAGGCAGAACGTATGAATCATATTGATCATGACCCAAAACATAGCAAACAACTATTTCTCTCAGCAGACCAATTCATCAGCACCACAATCGCCTATCCCGGCCATAGTAGGTGTTGGTATAGTGGTAGTACTAGTGCTATCTATCATACTGTAAGTAACTGCGCGGAAGTTTCAGTGTTTCCCATGATATTGAAGCATCTACAGATGTACCCTATTCCATCGAAAAAGAAGTCGCGCTTCTACGAGAGATATTGAAGCTGGGGAAGGCACGCCCAGGGACACAATGAGCCTACAGGACCTCGAGTCCGCGGTCCCAGCTCAGCGGTACCAAAACTCCAGAAAGTACAGAAGAGAGGAAATTTCGACACCAGGCCAATTTGACTCGTCCGAAGTTTGGTAGGTCACATCTATGCTTGAGTACCATGCACTGATCCCACTTAGTGCTATCTGCCTGGACACCTTAGAGAACCAAGATGAGGTCCGAAGATTGCAATGCAAGCACGTTTACCATCAAAGTTGCCTGGACGGTTGGTTTAAAAACCAGCATTATGATTGCCCGTTATGCAAGTCTATTTACGTCGTGGGTAAGGGCAACAATCAGCAGGTAACAGCGTCTTCCGTAATATAGTAGCATAAGGCGGTAGTGTGGTCATTATTTTCATGGATGTTTCTTTCAGCCTACCACTCACAATGATGGTTGGTGCTTGGTCCCCCGAATGAGTAACAGAAGATTAATTTTCTTTCCTGAATCCCTACTGTCAAAATACCTAGATGTTTCCAGCAAATTGCCCCCATGGAGCTGAACTGTTCAACTATAGGTCCAGCGTCGTCCCCAGTTTTCTTTCAAGTTTTTCGATTTCCGTAGCAATGACTTTTCCGGATACTAGGTCGGGTCCTCTGTTCAAAATTTAGTCTCTTATATGTCTGCCAGCGAAGCGCTGGAGAGAATCTGTATCTAGGTGGTGATGGCTACGTCTAAGTTCGCACTGACTTTTTCTAAGTTTGGGGCGTCAGTTTTGCGATGGTAGGGACAGCTTGGACTTGCAGATTGGACCATAATCTAGAATATTTTAAACAAAGCAAGTTACAGTAGTTGTGGCCAACCTGAATAATAGAGTACCCTCAGAAGCTATCTGAACCCATCGCTGTGCTGTTGAGCCTGAGTTCGGCATTGAAGAATTCTTTCCCAGTCAACACAAGCCATTTGAGATATGCAGTCTCCCATCGACGAGGTCTTGAATAGGATGAGCGTCATATCTTACGCAACCGTGTAACTCCGTGTATCCCAACATTGTCATAAGAGAACTCGCCAATCGGCTGTCAAATCTTTCGCCTTCAGCACGCCGGCCTCAGCCCGGCAAAGTGGACAGGTGGTTTGAGATTGGAACCAAAGAAGTAAGCATTGTCGGTGGAAAACGTGTCCGCATGAGAGGACTTTAGGATTATTAGTGTCCCTCTGTAGTGACTGCGAACGACGGATGAATTCTATGCGGCAAATAGCACACATACCCGCAACACAAAGCTGATCTTCGATAGCATTACGAAATGTAATGTCAATCAACCGTGATACACGTCGACGGTGGAGATGGCCATCAATATCTTTTGTAATTTTGTGGACCGTGATTGCCGCATCGCGTATTACATGCGCACAGGAAACGTAGGAGATGGACCAAGTAAGGACGTAATGGAGAGAAAGTGCGCATCTCGAAACATCTGTGTTGGGCGTCAGTTGGATTTCAAGTAATGGGATGGTCGAAACTGGGCATGACAAAACAACAGCCAAACTGCGTCTGAGCACCCAAGAATGGCTCGGGACCATATCTCATAATTTGTCCTTACCTGTCCATAATTCTGCGTAGAACAACCAAGACCCGCTTCCATTACTTCCTTCGGACTCGACTACTAAGGCTTCTTTTTCTCCGTCCGGGGGCGGGAGGGCCAATACTTCGGCTCCAGTTTTATAGGAAAGGCAGCCAAGGTTCGAGATGCACAATAGGTAACGAACTGTAATTGATGAAGAGAGAAGGACCAAATCTGCGAATTCGAAAGCGAACATTGGCGTACTTCGTCGTGCTGTACTGTGCATGGTGTTTGCTGCATGGACAAACATCATGATATCAAACATAACGGTCAACGGGAGTGAAATGAAGAATTGAGCGCGCCACTTCCAGGCCATAAGCGGTTGCTGTTCGACAAATGTCACTCTACCCACTGTCATCCAGGCCCAGACTCTTGCTGATGACAGAGTAACAAAATTCAATATGTAGTAAATATCCAGCCTTTCTCCGACCATATACGAGGCCATTAATGTTTCCGTGGTTTTGATGATGTACTTTTCGAAGATATCCTCGACCTCATCGCAAGGTAGCTGTCCGTAGACACAATGCTGAAGGCTCAGGACGAACAAGGCGGCAATTAGAAGCAAAATATTGGCAACAGCCTGGGCCGAATCAGCAACAGGAAACGTCCTACTGTGCGCCGAAGTGCTCTTACCATTAATTCGGCTTTACTTTCACCGAGCAATTCGAGTGTCATGCTTATTTCTGATAATTATGGCCTTGCAGTGTTAAATACCAGTAACTCTTTGTGAAATCGGTCGGTGGAGAACTGCAAATAACGGGAGTACATTCAGTCCTGTTCGATGTCAGTTTCTAAGCGTCTTTGATCGGAGCTGGCGATTCAATCGCGGCCTCGCCCTATTTGACAAGGTGTTACCCATGACAAGCTCCAACCTACAGGCGGAAAGTTCGTTAAAGCCAAAGATAGTGGAATAAAGAATGCGCGAAAAGGCCTCAACGGCAGGGAGGAATAATTGGCTTATTTTACCAGCGAACCAATAGCGAACTCGCCAAGAAAAGCCGGGCCCCTGCTCCGCTCATTCGAACGTCAAAAGTTCTTTGTTCCATCTGACAAACAATTTGTTGGTTGGTCAGCTAGTGGGTCCATTCTCCACACATTTCAGGAGGGCAATCAAGGTGGAATGCTGCAAGTCCGCGGTGGCGTCCCGTCTAGTTGATTGTCACCACTGGACCTTGTCGCTGCCGAGCAAATACGCAGAAATGACGCCGCAAATGTTATACGGGCTATGACTGCAATCGAAAGCCTACGAGCCTCATTTTTATCGGACAACATCCACGGGATTATGCTTTGCCTATCTTGCCCTCCTCCCCCGACTTACAACGTTCATTTTTCCACTAGTTAGTTCCTTGATCCTTTTACCCTCACTTTTTCCTTCCGACATGCCATCATATCCGCATTTAATTGTGTTGCTTGCCTGCTCGGCAGTGCAAACTGCTCTGGGCGCCACTCGTTCTTACAAACTGATTCTGAATACAGGCATTCGAAGCCCTGGTGAGCCTGAAAGGATGATATTTCACGTATTGTCTGACATTTAGCCAGATGGAGTTGCGCGCGAAGTGTACCTCATCAACGATCAACAGCCGGGCCCCTTGATTGAAGCTGACGAAGGAGACGATCTTGAAATATTTGTCCAGAACGATTTACCTGTCGAGACAACAATTCATTGGCATGGTAGGCCGCTGTATAGAATCCCATTGGAAGGCTGGCTTGCGGTCTACGCGGTTCAGCAAAAGACTGACATGATCACGCTAGGTCTTCTCCAGCGCGGGACACCAAATATGGATGGTGTTCCTGGCGTGACCCAGGTTGGTTGGAGACTTATCTCCTTGTGCCATGCTTACGCGTGCCTAGTTTCCAATCCCGCCAGCAGGTAATTTCACCTATCAGTTCTCCACGGCCGGTGAGTACGGATTTTACTGGTACCATTCTCACTTTCGAGCCTATTACGATGACGCCTTACGCGGGCCGCTCTTAATACATCCGTCCCCATCCCGGCCGCGTCCATTCGAAAATCTTGCTCAGAGCAGTTCGGAGTTTGATATGATGTTACAGGCTGAGCGCAGCGGAACCTCTCTCCTGCTAGCTGATTGGTATCATAAGCTCTCTGATAAGATATATGATGAATATTTCACGACTGGTGCGTTTCCTCAGTGCGTCGACAGTCTTTTAGCGAACGGAAAGGGAAGAGTCCAATGTATACCCCAAAGCATACTTCAAGCCGGACCAGGACTGGGCCTTGAAGAATCTAGCATCGCCAACGATCCTCATGACCCTGACACTATGCCGATGGCAATGGAGCCATCAATGACCAGCGGAATCAACACGGCTTCAATCTCGATGGATACAGCTTCGATGCCTTCGATGACAACAAATGCCATGTCCATGAGCATGCGAAAAAGGTCAGATCACACTGCAAGCCCGTCAACCGGCACTGCCATATCCGATATGAGTGCCATGTCTTCGACAATGATGTCTATGATGACGACTGGGTCATCTACGACGCCGGCGGGCACAGAGGACTTTACCATTAGTACCATGTCAGATATACCGCAAATGGCTTTAGGGCCACGCGGTTGCAGTCCACCAATAATGTTTAGGCCCGGCCTTGACGCGAGTTCGCTTCCACCCGAAACTTGTACGAATACTACATCGGAACTCTTCACGTTTACCGCGGACGCATCTCGTGGCTGGACTGCTCTACATCTGCTCAACGCCGGAGCTGTCAGCAGACTCAGTGTCTCGTTGGACGGTCATTCCATGTTCGTCTATGCAGCGGATGGACTGTATGTGGCTCTTCAAGAGGTTCAGGTCTGTCGACGGCAAGTGGTACCGGCGATCCATGTTAACCTTCTGGTAGGTTCTGCACATCTCCATTGGCCAGCGCTATTCAGTGATGGTACGGCTTGACCAAAACCCCAGAGACTATTATCTAAGATTTGCATCCTATCCCTATGGCGACATGCAGCAAGTCATCGAAGGCCAAGCCATTTTGTCATACCATGTGAGACAATGACCCAGGGCATTATGATATGACTAATTCCTCCAGAATATAGCCAATAATACGGACATGACTATGATGAGTGACCTTGTCTCGCCGTGGATGCTCGTCAACGGGTCCGCCACATTGGGTACTGTCGAACTTGACGACCAGGCCCTTGCTCCCTTCGTGGGCAACACGGCACCATCCGGGGTAGCCAACGTTACTCGATATTTTACAATCAACCAAACAGACATAGTGACTTGGGTGGCGAATGGGGAACCATTCGCAGAGCCTGCTCGACCAATTATCTATGGCACTGTCTCTGACGGCTGGAGTGCAGCCACCACAATTCTTACCCCCGCCAACGCTACCGTTGATATTGTTATGAAGGTCGCGAATGATTCGATGGACACGGTAAGTTCGCCATTCTGTTCAATTCAATAACATAGCGATCTCCGGCTCACGAGATATTATATATAGATGGGCCATCCGATGCACCTACACGGCCACAAATTTTGGTTCCTTGGGGCAGGCGAGGGCGATTTTCCATTCCAGTCTGTTACTGACGCACCTTCGACGATGATCAATCTCCAGAATCCGCCGTATCGCGATACAATCGACTTGCCGGCTTCAGGTTGGGCGGTTATCAGGTGTGTAGAGAGACTATAGGGCGGATAACTCAATTTACTAACTTTCTTAGGTACGTCACTGACAATCCAGGAGCGTGGTTGTTTCATTGCCATATACAATGGCATCTTGTGGTAAGCCAAAATTCACCGACAGGTAGAAACTCTCCTGAATTGATCAACAGAGCGGCATGGCTGTGGTGCTTGTAGAGGATGAGCAACGAATGCTGGATATGGTAGGATCCATCCAAAATGCGCCCAACAATCCTGGCACGAATGATTCGCAGGCGGAGGGGACCTCTATGGCCAGCACCATATCTGCTGATTGTCCTCGTCAGTATCTCATCTTTCTATTCTCGTTTCACTTACTCTTCATTGTGTTGTAAAGGCGACAACCGGATGGTCTCTCTCGATCGACATGAACGGATATATATTGCGTGCCATCCAGAGGGATTATTACCATCACCTAATGTTGACAAGGAAAGACCCCTGACGCCTATTCCTACTATTGATTTACCTATTCTGGTGCCTACTCTGGTGCCTGCTTGCCGCCTAGATGGCGCCAGAGAATAAGCATCTCTGAGTCATGGGAATTTCAAGGAAACAGATCGAATTACTAGCAAATTTATATATATGCTTGAACAGCCAACATCAGATAGAAAAGACAGAGTCCTCAATACATTCATTCCTGCGGAAGGCTTGGCATAAGCTAAATGCATGTGGTTAGACTTGTGCTTCCCAGCAATTGGTGCCGCGAAAGACCCGCCACTGTCAGAAGTCAGTTCGGCTACCTGTGTCTATTACACGGCTGCGGGAATTGTGCGTTTCCTGGGACCAGAAACAACCGAGCCATTTGATCTGACTAAAAATATCGTCATGGGCATGGAGGAACGCGTGGCCAACGTCTAAGACCGCAATTTTCTTTAGCATAGCCAAGCCCATCAAACCTCGATTGGGATTGCGTAGCAGCTGCGACATTTGTGCGTAAAGAGGCGAAGCAGGCTAATCGGGCCTATCATCTAATTCTCTAGGAAATCTCCTTAGGTAGACAAATCCTTCTTGGGCGAGTCTAGAAGTCGGTCCCCGGCCTCAGGTACAGCGTTCAGATTTCCTACGTGTTTGACCTTCCCCTTCTTGTACAGTATACCGTCCTCCTTGACAGAGATCCCTCCTCCTCAAGCAGGACTTGACTCTAAAGAGACCCGACTCAATGTCATCGCCTAATCTCACCAAACCACGCGGTTACTACGAGGACCTTAGCAGTTCCTCACTAAGGGCGCCGGCGCAGCTTAATGATCCTAAAGACGATCATATCACTTACGAGGAACTGAATAACTGTGACTGTATGATAGTAAAACAGCCCACTCTCTGCCTTAGCAAGTCTATAACGGTAGTCCTTCCAGCTAGAAGCTGTCATAATACTAGACTCCGTGAAATACATGTCTCTGATGCTCTTGTTTCTGACGGCTCTCTCAAATGCATGTCCGAAGTCAGCATAGTTATGGGTTCCCTCAAGCTCAACCTGTTAACTTTGTGATCACGGCCCCCATGCTAGATGGTGATATATGCCAGGAGAACTACTATCTTGTGATGGTAAGAGATTCCGATCGGTTGCAAAGGCTGTGAAATTATTGGAATGTTGATGAAGAGGGACAACTGACTTAGTTTGAACTAGATGCAAGCCGTTTATAGGAATACCTTGCAAACCAGTAGAACGAGCTCGTTTAAGTTTGTTGCTAATGCACCAAAAGGATACCTGATCCGTCGTTCATCAATGGTGGTAAACGTTATGAGTGGAGGGCAAGTGGCCAGAACGCCAATTTGCTCAACTCTCGTCACCATGGTGCTTAGTCTTTGTACCTCCTACTAGCCGTCTTAGTCCCCATTGCTCGCTTCTCCAGTTGCTATGACCTCTCCACCTTTCAGTTCCTTTCCTGTCGACTGGATTGCTCGCGAGATTGCATCGAAGGCCACGTTATCATCCGTAACCACAGTGACAGATTGCTGTTCAACAGAGGTATCTACCTGCTTCACCCCGGGTATACCATTAAGGGTCTTTTTGATGGAGGAAGCACAGCCTAGACTTTCGTAAGTCTATAAACGTTGGCAAATAACAGCTTTACACCGACCTCCACAGGACATTGAGACATTGTAGCTGTATGTGTTGGTCATTTTGCTCCAGAGGTTTTGAAGTATTCGGTGTTGATATTTGAAGTATTCGGTGCTGGTATTTGAGGTATTCGGTGCTGATATCGAACAATTGGTGGTTTCAGTAATGGGACAGCATGACCGCACTTTAAAGCATTCCAGAGTAGCGGAATCGCGCAATAAGAACGCATTTTGACTCACGATCCCGAGCGAATTTCGCGTAGTAAAGAGTGAGGTTTCGCTCAACCATCGTATAGCTGTAGGCCAGTGTCCTGGGGGTTGACGAAGTCGCCCAACTATGATGAAACCTTTGACACGGCTACCCCAAAGGTTAAGAGAATTGAACGGAAGCTAACATGTCAGTGAAGCTGTTCACGAGTAAATACGAGTTACCAATTCTTCAGGTAATTTTCAAGGGTTAGCGACCTGGGGATGTCGATCTGCCTCGTACTCTGCATATGAGTAGCCGAACGCGCAAATCCCTCAGGGCGCGTATTTCGAAGACTAGGACGAAAGCATATCGAACTGTTTGGGAAAGCCCATGAGTGACCGACAGGCACAAATCACTCGCGCACGTATTTCAATGTCCAATAACGAAAACTAAGACTGAGGAGCACAAGGATGACGTTGCACCGCTAGTCGGAGTACGAGGACCAGCACCTGTCTTAGTCCGCTTGCCAACGCGGTCGTTTCAGCCTCCTCGAAGCGTCTACCTTTACCTTTGACTAGTTGGCTAGTCTTGTCTATTGGAAGTTTAGGAGAGCAAAAGTGCACACTGATCTATTCGGGCGCCGTTACGGAGATTGATAAGGGACTAAACCCCTTTGCCTTTGTCGAATCAAGCGTCATGTGGAGGCCCCATTTGGGTGTACCTGTCCATACGCTAATGTATTTGTCAAGCTGGTATTGATGATGTTCAACGATCCCCCTCACTCTAGTAGCAATATATCAAGTAATACGAACGGATATAACCCCAGAGATGTAAAGCATCGGCCCGTAACTAGCTCTGGCACAGAATACAGTTGACTTGGGTCCACATAAAAGTTAGTGGCCTCAAGCTCTACCAGTAATTGTGTATATAAGCGGCGCCGAGGTTTCATCCAGGTTAGGGGAATCTGTCGATTGCCAGGACACTTGTCTTACTCGTTGACGAGTCCCCGTTAGCAATAAACTAATGACACCCTCAGGTGAATTTATCTTTGCTCACTAAGTTTACTTATCGTATCACATAAGTATTACTTTTCCTTATAATTTTACACTCTATTTACTTAATAATAAGTCAAGATATAATATTACTCGTAGAGTGTCCCCGGGGGTTGTCAGAGTCGCCTAACCTGGAGGAAACCTTGGCACCACTAAGGAGTTTGCATGTGAAGTTCGTCTCAGAAAGAGGTGAATGTCAAACAATTCTAGCCCGCCAAGCGAGGGCCACTCCTGCCCGAGCAACGCCCATCGATTGCAACCTCCCCCTTTATAAACCTCAACGTCGAACCAGCCAGCACATTCTTCTAGCTTCTACAGTCTTTTCGCGTTTTTCAATTCGTCTACACCTTTTTGTTAGTCCTATCCCTGGAGGATCCCTTCTCATTTGTCCGGTTGCATTGACTTGTTTTTGACATCGTGTTACTAAAGAATGGAGGGAATGAGCATGCCCATGACAACTGCTACGCAGGTGGCTACCGCTTTGGCTACCGCTCTGGAAGCGGCTGCTAGTGGCACTTCTATCATTCCCGCAGCCGTGCAGACCGAAGCTGCGCCGCACAACGAGGAAAGTTCGAGCCCTTTGGCATTGCCGGCAATGCCGGCAATGCAGGGAATGCAATCATCCATTCACTTTGGTATTGGGGACACCTTCTTCGCGCCCTTTTTCACGCCAACACAGGTTTCCGGATATGTTGCAGTCATGTTGTTCCTGGTGATGCTGAGTTTCTCCCAACGGCTTCTGATGGCCGTTGAGGCCAAGGCCGCCAAAAAGTTGCACCAGCAACCTCAGACGACTGCGGATGTCGAAGAGAACCCAGCAAAGACCGGGATTTGGTCTGAAACGGTCAACCCGGAGTCGAGTGGGGGTCCGGGGTCATCGTTCATTTCACGGGCACTTATTAAAAGTGTGCTGCAGGTGTTGAACGCTTCCCTCGGCTTTCTCGTGTAGGTGAACTCGAATATCCATTTCAAGGCCTCAATGCTAACAAAATTTCGCATGACAGCATGCTTGGAGTGATGACCCTCAACGCCGGGTACATGATGGCGCTGCTCCTGGGAATGTTCTTGGGAGAGCTTTTGTCCATTTGGGCTTACCGAAAAGTCAACGCTTAGGGCATGCTTTGGGGGATACCTTGCACTCCGCCTCTAGGTCACTCGTTCAAACTAAATCAAACCAAATTTCGCATTTTAAAGTGCTGGTCACATTAGTGCAGCCTCGGTCTTTACCCATCCAATTCATATCCACATCATCTTCCGGCTTTTGTGATGGAAAGTTTTGATGCTTAAAAGCAGCCTTCAAAGGAGAGAAGTTTCTATGGAACGAGGAAATACTGTATAGATACTTTGAGCCTTGGGCTCGATCATTGAGGAACTTGAATCATAAGCTTGGTCTAGTTATGCAATGCAATGCAATGCTTTGTTGTTTTCAGGATTCTTCTCTTTTTGGAATTTCTCACTTGGCTGAAAGACCAGACGAAGCTAGCCGATCGAACGAAGCAATAATATATCCGCTTGTTTCGCCACATAGGAAATAACTCCTCTTTGGTACTCTCGCCTTCACGCGGAGCCGAAAGGGCGGAGACAAGGGTTAGGGTATTTTTTGGGTGGAGAAAGGGGCTCACTTGGAAGTAAAACGTGACCCAAAGCTTGGCTAGCCCCACACCCCAGTTCCCTGGTAAGGGATGCGGGATTTGTGCGCTGTGGGGGGAGGAGGGGGGGGAGGGGAGGGAGTCGGGCGTATGGCTTAGTTGCCTACTTTTGGTCTTGCACTACTGTACTCGGTACGAGATAAAACGGACCAGATTTTTGCACCTCTCTACACGAGCACAAACCACGCAATCAATGAACTATGGACTTGTCCATTCAAGGGGGCCTGTAGGCGCCTGGATGGATGACATACGATTCCAGTGTCCATTGGCATTGGTAATCGGCTGGTACCACTGCATTGACATCCAGTCCCAATGGGGGGCATGTGTCAATTTTACGCGAAAAGTGCGCATGGGCAGGTCCCTTCTTGTTGAGTAAGGCCCTGTCATCGTCTATCGGCCTACTTAATCTCGAGTCACGCCTGGCTTGAATGTAGCTGCCATATCAACTCGCCAAGCACACAGTGCTTGACTTCTTCTTCCAGACCTGCAAGCATCATAGCACGACAGAAGGATGAAGAATTTTCTTCGTCGAAACTCATTGGGTGGTCAGCTAACGCAGACCACTTTTCTTATCCCCAACCTTCACTGCCCGACCTGTGTCTCGAAGATCGAATCAACTTTGTCGAGTCTGCGACCCGCGCCAGATTCTGTGCAGGTGTCCATTGTCTCGCACACAGTCACAGTCAGGCATTCACGCTCGCTTTCTCTCGCCACGATAGCTCAAGCCCTCGATGATGCAGGTTATGAAATCTTCGACGTGGTCCCTGACCTAGACTCGCCACCACCTGATCTGCCACTTAACTTGCAACAGGGCCTTGAACCGCCTTCGTTCGAACAAGCCCTTTCCCGATGGCGTTCTCATGCGAGTGAGGTCGAAGTGAACAAGAGGCGCCGTCACCTCGAAACCTGTCAGCACTGTCAAACACTTTCCAAGGACTCCACAGAGGCTCAGACTCTTGAGCTTGTCGTGGACCATCTCACAAGCACACCCAAGCGATTCAAAGCCAATTTCATGGTCGAAGGCATGACCTGTAGCTCATGTGTCGGTACCATCAGCAGAGCACTAAAGGAACTTGTTTGGGTTCGATCTGCCGATGTTAGCCTTATCACTCACAGCGCTATGGTGGTGTATGATGCAAATGATGCACAACATCGTGTTAAAGAAATTGCAGATGCGATCGATGCTGTTGGTTATACTGCGTCTCTCGATTGGGCTCAAGAATTCGTGACAGCACCACCCTCAATTAAAGGCGCCACCGCCAATTTGTACCACGCTACATACATGGTTGACGGCATGACCTGCAGCTCGTGCGTTGGGAACATTACAAGGGCTATCCAGGAACTAGATTACGTCTCCAGAGCAGACGTAAGCCTAATCAATCACAACGCCTCCGTTCACTTCACGGGCAAGGATCACGTCGAAGACATTGCTAAAGCCATCCAAGATATTGGCTATGGTGCCCAACTCGACACACTATCTACGGTCGAGTCCTCGCACGAAACACGCCCAGAGCGCACAGTTTCGATCCGAATTGACGGGATGCATTGTGACCAGTGTCCTGGTCGCATTGTACATTCGATGAAAGATATGGGTTCGGTGGCGATCGAGACCTTACCTACGTTGCAAGACCCTATCTTGACGGTGACATACATTCCCAACCCTCCTCAATTCACCGTTAGGACATTGTTAGCTGCAATTACAGATATTGATGCCTCCTTCAGCGTCACGATCCACCATCCCTTGACCCTGGAAGAGAGAGCCCGAAAGATGATGGCACGTGAACAACTCCATATTCGCAATCGGGTCATTCTGTCTGTGGTTGTGGCCATCCCAGCCTTTATCATTGGCATAGTCTACATGAACCTCGTTAAAAGCGACGATCCCGGATATAAATATCTCATGCAAGAGCTTGCTGGTGTTACACGGGCGGAGTGGGCGAATTTCATTCTGGCCACGCCCGTTTACTTCTTTGCTGCGGATCTTTTTCATCGGCGCACATACAAGGAACTACGCGCGCTATGGAGGCCGGGAAGTCAAGTGCCTCTTCTCAGGAGATTCTACCGTTTCGGCAGCATGAATATGCTCATCTCATTTGGGACATCCATCGCCTACTTTGCGTCCATTGCAGAAGCCATCGTCGCAGCCACGCGGCGCCGGTCCATGCAAGGGAATGGGCCAGCCCCGTCGTACTTCGACTCAGTGGTCTTCTTGACCATGTTTCTCCTCATAGGCAGATATATTGAAGCATATATGAAGGCCCAGGCGGGCGACGCAGTGGGCGCCCTTGCTAAACTGCAGTCAACTGAAGCTCTTCTGGTTTCAGTAGACAGCGCGACTGGGCATCCCTCAACATCAGCGGTCCACGTGGATCTAATTGAAGCAGGCGATGTCGTCAGAGTCGTAAATGGCAGCTCTCCTCCCTGTGATGGAGTCGTTCTGGAAGGAGAGTCGAAGTTTGACGAATCGAGCCTGACGGGGGAGTCCATGCCAGTCAGTAAAGGAGTGGGAGATAATGTGTACTCCGGTACCATTAACAAGGTCGCTCCCGTTACTACTCGAGCAACTGGGGTTGTTGGAAAGTCAATGCTCGATTCAATTATACAAGTAGTTCGTGAAGGGCAAACTAAGCGTGCTCCAGTCGAAAGGATTGCGGATCTTCTGACGGGCTATTTTGTTCCATTTGTGGTCCTGCTGGTAGTTGCAACGTGGGTTATCTGGCTTTCTCTCGGCGTATCAGGAGTCCTACCTTCCAGCTATCGAGATACCGACGTTGGGGGCTGGCCTTTTTGGTCGCTTCAGTTTGCCATTGCCGTGTTCGTGATCGCTTGTCCTTGTGGTCTTGGGTTGGCTGCGCCGACGGCTCTATTTGTTGGAGGGGGCCTGGCAGCGAAGCTGGGGATCCTCGTCAAAGGGGGAGGAGAGGCATTTCAAGAAGCCAGTGCATTGGACTGTGTTGTCTTTGACAAAACTGGCACTTTGACAGAAGGCGGGGAGCCCAAGATCACGGATTTCGAGTTCTTCGCGGATAACGAAGGCCATCTCGACGAGGCGGACATCTTAGGTGTCCTCAAGCGGCTCGAGGATGACAGCAGTCATCCACTGGCCAAGGCCGTCGTCGCCTTTTCAGCGTCGCGAAAATTTACGAATTTTGAAGCTGAAAAAGTGGAGGAGGTTGGCGGCAAAGGCATGCAGGGATTTCTTTTTGCTCGGTCACAGCCTCAGCGCAAAATCAGAGCATTGGTCGGTAATGAAGCCTTAATGTCGGAAAATAACCTCGTTCTAGCTGCTGATCGTCAAGCGAAACTTGATTCCTGGAAAATACAAGGTAAATCAGTCATGTTGGTAGCCACCGCTGACGCATCCGACGGCGATAAACAACCGAGTCCTTTCTCTTTGTCAGCTATTGCCGCCACCTCGGACCCCCTACGACCAGAATCCATTGCTGTTGTCCATGCGCTACGCAATCGGGGAATAGACGTCTGGATGCTTTCGGGAGACAACGAGAAAACCGCCCGAGCAGTCGCCAGCAAAGCTGGGATTGACGAGAGTAATGTTATTGCGGGTGTCCTTCCAGAACAGAAAGCGGAGAAAATTCAATACCTTCAGAAGGCTGGGGCCAAGGTTACATCCCGCAAAGCCCGTCAGAATGAGGCGCACTTACATGCTGTGGTTGCTATGATCGGGGACGGAATCAATGATTCTCCTGCGCTTACCATGGCAGATGTCGGCATCGCCATTGGGTCCGGCTCTGAAGTGGCTATCTCGGCTGCCGACTTCGTCCTCGTCTCCTCAAATCTAGTTTCATTACTTGTGCTCATCGATCTCAGCCGGATAGTATTCAAGAGAATCAAATTCAACTTTTTCTGGGCGGTGCTCTACAACATGGTAGCACTGCCCATAGCTGCAGGAGTCTTGTATCCAATTCAGAGCGGTGGTAGCCACATCCGGCTTGATCCTGTTTGGGCAGCTTTGGCCATGGCTCTGAGCAGCATTAGTGTCGTCCTCAGCAGTCTACTGCTGAGGACGCGGTTGCCACTATTGGGTTTCAGGGCAGCAACTGAGAAAGACCTGTTGAAAAGGGATCCTTAATCATTCAATATCCCCATTATCTGCAAATACAACTACAACAGGACACTCGATCATTACTAGCATTCTAGTATTACGGGGTGGAGGAACTTCTGGTCTGATTGAGCCGTCCAAGGCACAGCATTGATCATAAATACTGATATCCGAGGGATGAGGAAGGGGGAAATGCAAGTTAATGGTCACTAGTAGGGTAGAGGCTCTGTTGGAAGCTAATGAATATTGTATCTCTCTCTAAGCAGTTAAATTCTGGGTATTTCGAGGTTGCGCCTCGCATTTAGACAAAGAGCCTTCCTTTCTGTGAGCTTTCCATTACCCCTCGCTCTTTGTCACATATCTTAAAGTGGTCAGTGTTATTTTCATTCCTTTGTTTTCCCCCTTTCTTTCAGAGGGGATGTCCTATACACCTCGATCGCCATAAATTCCGATCACGTTTGTTGTGACAAGGCGCTCCCGTATGGTTCTGTTAGTGTTGTGTCTTCAACAATAATCAAGGGCAAGGATGAGGTGGACCAAGTCCGCACCCGTGCTTCAAGAGAAGAACTAAAATGGCTATGTAGAAGTACGTTATTGTGCACAGAAGAGGCAAAGATGATTGCAATGGAAGGAAAAGTCTAAGCAAGTCGTGGCTCGATCTCAAAAACTTGAGAACACAATATTGCAATGCCACCCCAACAGAATTCCAGAAGTACTCATAGTTCGCTATTTGAATATCAATATGTCGCCGGCTATATCCATTGTGATCCTAGATTGTTGGACCTGTGAGGTACGGAAAATCAGTATTTATTCTTAGCTTTCATATGTAGCTCACGTGTGCTTCAGGTGTGCAATGGCTAATTTTCAAAAAGAGATAGAGCAAGTGGTTCCCAGCTTCGAGCTATATCGGTAATGCAAATATAGCTGGGATGCTGATTTTGGACGGCCTGATAAAGATAAACGTACTTTGCCGACAATATTATATCTCTTGCTAAGGAATGTATACCACTCGCTCAGGACGGTCTTGTACATGTCTTCCAGATCATACCAGTCCGGTACGCAATCCTCAGGCTTCAAGCTGGATATAGCGAGGGCTCGAGATGGATCTTTGCCGGCGACGACTGAACAAAACGCATGTTAGCCTCTCTTCCTCATTGTCGGATATGCTTACCGTATCAATGGGGTATCGATGCTGCTGCGGATGTGGATTTCATTCGACTGCGCGCAGTTCCAAAGCAACGGACAAGTCGAGAGTGGTCATCGTACCGTGATAACATCCTCCTGGTTGATATGTACTATGTCGTGAAACATCGAAGACGGTGCCCTTGATTGTGATGAGCACCGGCTTGGACGGGTCCGTTCCTGGAACATATCAAATATCAGTGGCTCCGACGGGCGTACAGATTTATGTGTATTCATCTCTTGACATACCGTCGCACTTACTAAGCTCGTCAAATGAGATAGGGTCATCCTTTGGTGGGTTGAGCAGTACTGGCATCTTGGGAGCAAAACTTTTGGGTTCGGTATAGGAGCGGGGCGTTGTTGCGTTGGACCCGAACATTTCGGAGTCCGTCGTAGAGGTAAGATCCTAGGTAGCAATCTGTTAGGGTGCTATGGAATGATCTCAGTTGTCCTGGAGCAAGACTGGGACTTTCGTTGGCCCAAAATGCAGAGGCAAAAACCCTAGAAGTTTCAAGGGGCTAGAGCCATTCGACTGATGGTGGAATCTGTCGTATGCCCTAATTTGAGCCTCTGGAAAAGCGGGTACTCATGCCTAAGGATCTTGAGGCTGCATCCAGAGTTGCGTAAGGGGATGGGTCCAGAGGCATGTCAAAGCTATTTAAATATTCAATGTGTGCCTCATCTCTTAGAATTACCGATCTTCTTCCCATTCAAGCCATCTAAATTCACAGCTCTACTCGTCCATTCTTGTCGTTTTCAGAGTCAGAACCGGAAACCCATCATAAAACAAAGATCATCCACCATGTTATTCAAGGCGGTCATTATTCCAGCGTTCCTCTTTGCCAGTGGTGGCCTCACACAAATGTCCATGGACTCTTCGATGGTCATGTCAACCGCTGCCACCATGGACTCTTCGACGACAATGTTAGCCACGGCCTCTGCGGCCCTTTCAAGTGGAACTACACCCGCAGCTAGCTCGAGCGTGACTATGGGCGCTAGTTCTACGACCCGCGCCGCTGCTGCTGCAACAAACGCTGCCCCAGGTAGCCTTGGTCCTGCTAAAGGCTTGCTTACCGGCATCGGCTTGATACCATTATTGGCCTTTGGAACGATAAATGTATTCCTGTCCTGAATCTATGTCGATATTCAAGTTGGAAAAGGTAGCGCGGCTCTGCTATCTTATGAATAAGAGTCAGAGAATGCTATTGCCATCCAATCAACTCACGCTTGTTCCTCGCTACGAAAGTAATAACATGGAGAAGGATAGAAGGTCAGTTCAGACAGCTCAAGTCAGCAACAAAAAGGAAAATGAACCGAGCTCTAGAAAATGTGCAAGACAAAACAGAGATAGCGGTGTCCTGATATTTGCAGCGCCTTGATGTTAGAGCCCCCAAACTAAGTTAAATTTCAAGACGTTAATCCATATCACTTCCCTAGCTTACATCCAATTGGGCAATAGGTGATTTGGACGCCCTTTCCAGAACATTCAAGGTGTTGCTCTTCCGACGACCTATATAAAATTAGTGTGCCATGTCAAAACTTGTGAGGACAAAGTACTTTATTAGGTCCCGCGAGCGGATACTGCCGTGCCAGTCCCCCTGCTACATCGGTTCGTACTGAGCTGTTACTAATAAGTAATAACTAGAAGAGGGGAAAGCGAGCATTGACTTTGGCTCGGCTCTCACCGATAAATTCATATATTATGCTTGTTGATACCTATGGCGTTATAATCTCCTTTTAGAAATAATCCTTTGTTAATTCGGCGGATTTTGGACCACAAAGAATTGATGCCCCTTTCGATGTTTGTTCCGTGACGTCATCAGTATGATGCTCTTGCGGGCCAATTTCGCGGCGCCACAGGACGTTATCCGCGTCAGGCTTCCAATTGTATGTCGAAAAGTCATCGCAGGATATGGGGATGATGAAATACGCGAAAAGGCCTCAGCGGGGAGAGCCATGATAGGCTGGGATTAAGAACGAGCTGGGGTACTCAGGGGCAAAGTGCGAAGCCAACCTCCGAAGCAGGGCTGATTGGCGTGATCAGGGCAGTGATTCATGGTTTTAATGGATATAGCATCTCCTGCCAAGATGTTCTAGATATTCATCGTGGTATTTGACGTTACCAGAGAAAATCAAAATACGCAAAATTAGCGCTACAACAATCAGGCTGACACGTCTCAGATTCGACCGCATTGATGAGACAGAGGTAGTGGTTTAAGCGACATTTGCCAGTCCGGAGTTGTACCAGTAATCTGGCGTCTTTTTGGCTGAGGCGGTCATACAATGCTCGCGTTCAACGCTTATAGCTTGGTCGATGTGTTGCCGGAACGAGTCTTTCTCGGTTTTGTACCCCAGTCGGTTGGTGAGACAACGTACTGCTGCCAGGAATCGAGGATGGCGTGGTTGCCGCGATGTGCTGTTCTTTTTGGTCACATGTTGTGCATATGTTCGCTATTTCGTTAAGGTTGATTCACGCGTGCCAGGGACCCAATGGAATTTCGAACGTACGTTGTACTATTCCGCAGAAAATGGACTAAATCGAGATACACCGGATTATGAATTGACCGTTCTGCACCTGTTTGATGGACTGCTCACGATCTTCCACAATATAAACCTCTACTCGGTCGACCAATGGCATGGGACTGTAGGGTTTAATCGTTTCGATTCGTGAGAAGGTCGTGAACAGGTGGTGCTGTGCGTGTAACCGCAGAGGCGATACAAGAATGGGGTTCTGCATGTCGATGCGCCGCTGGCTTTTCCAAATTTACGCGGTAGGGTATGCCACCGAGTCCACGTACGGTGTGCTTGTCGTTGCCATCACCTGTATAGTGGTTCGATGCCTGCTTCAGCCTATCTGCAATACGTATATGCCACCGCCCGGAATGTTCTCACGATTGCTTGGGTGGCAAGACGTTGAAAGGGTTTCAGCAGGCTTTTCTGTCCTCATATTAGCTTGGTGTTGACCAGACAAACGATGTAAAGTCGACGGCGGGCGCCACGGTTGCCATGAATATAATGCTCGGTGCCGTTTTAGTGCTACGATGGCCTCAACCCTCGCTACGCCATTCGTGCGTAGCGTTCGTGGAAGCGCAGCTGTTGGCTCATCACCAACCCCAGGATCTTTAGCCGCCTCTATGTTATATTGTCCAGATTATCGCGTTTAAAATTCAAGAGCTCCAATTTGTTGTGAATTACTGTCGGCCGTGTTGTGATATGAGGCTCAACCAACTATCATGTTATTGATGAAAGCCTTATGGAATTATTCCGCGTGCTTGGAAATTGTTAGGAAGCTTCTAGAGTATTACTCTCACTGTATTTATACTCTCTACATTCTGAGAGAGTAGAAAGATATAAAATAAAAAAAACATATATATATATGCTTCCACTGCCGTAATTCACAACAGGCCGCAAGTGAGTCTCATATGGACGGTTCAAGGTCTCTGATTCTCTCTCCTCATGTAGGCTGTTCTAAATCCTATATAAATCCTCTTACAAAGTGATCTAGTCGGCATTAGTTAGAGAAACTCCTGTTTCACTCGCTCCTCAGTGGTATCACCAGCGTTTTGGCGCTGTTTTGCTACTCCGTGATTCCATGAGTCTCTGCATGCCTCTCGACAACGGAATAACGTTGTTCCGTCATCCAACAACTACAGCAGTAGAAGTATATATTAATTATTGATCTTCTTCGACTTCATTAGAATGTAGGAGTATATATACACTGAAGTAATATACTAGAAGCTTCCCTATCTTTCCAATCGTACGAAATAATTCCATGAGACTTTCCGTTAACCTTATGAGAGTTGGTTGAGCCGGCGAAAAATTCTTAGCTAATTTCTTTACGTAACTTCGTTCCTTCTAAAGGGGTAGTATTAATTTGATTTAATTTAATTACTCCTTATACCCTTATAATCTCGTCTTAGCGGTTAGCTAGGTCGGCTACGCCCGTCGTGGTTAGCTCGGCCTAGGAGCGCTTCTCCGCTTTCTTTTCTTTTTTTAAGTTTTCCTTTTTTTTATCTCTCTTTTTTTTATCTCTCGCGCTTACGATATCCTAGCGGTAGCTAAGCGTAAGAATAGCTTTATCCTCCTTCGGCTAACTACCTTCTACGATACGATATTATTAGTCTCTCTCTCCTCTTATCTTATCTATTAGTTAACTATTCTTCGTTACGTTTCCCCTACGAGCTCGCTTTTCCTATATAATATAGCTATCTATATCGGCTAGTTTTTACGCCCTAACTCCTTCTCGATATAAGTATTCTACTCGCTAGGCCGAGACTTATTTCTTTCGGAGTTCTTATTACCTATAGCGGCTACTCTTATCTACGTTATAAGAGGAATTAGTATTATAGTTTTATTTACTTTTTTTATATTATTCTACCGTATTAGTCTACTATTCCTACTCTACTCCGTATCTCTTTACTTTTAGTTCCTCTCGCGATCTCGTATCTTTAATCCTTTCGCTACTTCTATATAACTTAAAATCGTAAGTACGATATTTTACTACGACTATTTACTTTTATATTCGCTCCTCCTTACTTTCCTCCGTTTACTATTCGTTAGGCTCCTTATTAAGTTAGCTATATAACGGTAATCTTCTAGCTTATTACTAGAGCCGATAGGAAGTCGGGCTTTAGTACGTAACGTAATATAACCTACTAGTATAGAGACTATACTAGGAATACGGCCGATATTATTATCTACTATCGGAAATCGGACGACTTAAGGCTTATTATAGATAATATATATTATATATCTAGTATAATCGTCCTTAAGCGCTACGTTCCTCCGAAAGTTCGTCTACTACTCCTATATAACCTTTACTAAGTTCGTATAGGTATAGTTCTACGTTATATTCGTAGTACCTTTAACGAAAACTAAGGATCTACTCTTTACCGATATCTTACTATCTATAACTATAGTAGTTACTACGAAGTTATATAAAGTCGATAAGGAAAGTAGTCTTAGTTTCGTAGATATTTAATTTAATTAGTATAATCTTCGGGAGCGGCGGGTCGTTATATTAGAGCTAACTCTACCGGTCTAAGCGGCTCGAGGTAAATTTAAGAATCTATTACCTTTCCTAACGGTCGATAAGCTCGTTAATCTATATATAAAACTTTAGCTAGAGACGCCGGAAGATCGTAGTACGTAGCTCTTTCCTTCTATACGAATTATAAGTAACGTAGCTAACGTATAAATCTAGTATATAGCGTACGATTTTCTATTAAATATTAGTCTCTTAAGGTCGAATACGCGGTCGTAGTCTAAGTCTTCGTCTTTCGTATTTATAATCCCGACGAAGCCGCGTATACTTAAGTTTCTACCGCCGATTATCGACTCGTCGCTAGTAGTATCTTCTCTAAGGCTTAAGGATAAGGGTAAAGCTTCGAACTCGATAACGAAGGGTCGACTATCTCTATTCCGCTTCGTTAGTAATAAAGACGATAATATAGCCGTCCTTACCTTATATCGTACCGAGTCGCCTTTATTACCGTCTATCTCGAGGGAATTTCCGGAGCCTCTAAACTCCTCTACGATCGATATTAATATTACTTAGGATTAGTCTTCCTTAAGACCGAGGCGTAAGAGGACTCGTCGGTCGATATCTAACGAGTAGGTAGTTTTTCTATCGCGATTTATAAATTTCTAGGCGCTAGTACCTTATTAGTCTATAGTAATAATATACTACTTTATTATACGTCGTCTTAGCTTCTATATAATATATATACTTTAGTCTTTCGCCTTAACGTTTTTAGATAGCCGCTAGTAATATTTAGTATTAATAGCGCTATAGTCTTACTTTTTAGGCGTAATATAGAGTATAAACGAACCCGAGCTACTTAGGTCTTAGATATTCTCCTTATATCTCTACTCCTCTAGCTTTCTTGCCTATCTATATCGTTATATCTACGATAGCCGACTCGCTTCTTATCGAGCTATAATTATCTACGCTCGACGTTATTCGATACTTTATAACCTAAAATATTACGTTACGGCTACCTAGTAGCTTAGCGCGATATAACTTAATAAGGCGGTATATATATTCCGACTATAGGCGCGCCTTTAATCGCGCCGCTTATCTTCGGATCTATACGACTATCTATAGTCGTATTACTACTATACCTATACGATATATCTATTCTATATATAGCCTTTCGTATCTTAGTCTAGATAGTCTTAAACGATATATACGACGGAAGTATATAGAGCCCCCCTAACCTAGGACCTCTATATAATATATATACTCTATATATAATCGGTCCTATCCTACTATATAGAGTCTTTAACGTTATACTAAATATTAATATAATATACCTCCGAATCGATCTACTTTAATAGAAGATTCGCCTCTATAAGAACCGATATTTCTATAATTATATAGACGGTTTATCGATATATATAACGTAGAGTTCCCTATAACTCCTTATAGCTCTTATAGTATTCTAATATTCCCTAAGAAAGTATACTAGGTTAACTACGATCGGGCCGTAGAATACGGCCTACTTTCTATTCTTAGCGTTCTACTAACGAGAAGGATCGATAGAATAAAAAGGAAATAGATTTTAGTCTATTACCGCTATAAAACGAAGTCCCGGCCTCCTATTCTCGTAGAGCCTTAGCCTACGATACTCGTAGAAATATCGTACTCTTACCGTCTATATCTATCGCCTCTACGCCTCTCCTCGAACCTAGAAAAAGTTTATAGAACGTTCGATAATCCTAATTCGTATTTAATATATCGTAGTATAACGAGTAAGTACTCCTCTATATTTATTCTATACTATTATTAGCCCTCTAAAATATCCTCCTTAAGTAATTTACTTACGCCTACGTAGGGCGTATAACTATATTAAAGAACAAAGCTACCCTAGCCCTATTTTTAGGCGTCTTAGGCGCCTTCTTATATAGTTCTACCGAATAGCGCCCTATAAGTCTAGACGTCGAACGACTCTCTCGGGCGACGACCTAGCTACGTTAAAATAACCCTTTCTTCGAGCGATAGGCTATACTATAGATAGTATAGGATTACTCGATACTACCTTCTATAATAGCGAATTCGAAGGAGCGGCTACTAGATAGTCGGCCTAATATAGTACTAGATTCGTCCTAGTTTAATCTCGTAACGTATAACGAGAACTATTCTTTTCGTAGACTCCTAATCGCTATAGACGCCCTTCGAACTAGAGACTACTTAGCCGAATTAGAAGCTAAAACGAAAATACTACTCTTTCCTACCTTATACCCTAATAGTCAAGGAGCCTACGACTCCGCGTCTTATTTAGCTACTACTCCTCGTCGACGGTATACATTAACTAAAGATATCTAGCTTAAGCTCGGATCGATAATTCTATACTATCGTAATAATTACTACTAGCCCTATTTTATATATATATAGCTTAAGTAACGAAGGATATTCTAGAACTATTTTCGTTTCGTATACGCTTTCCGCCGTCGGGCGTAGACGAAGAGGCTACGCGCTACTAAGCTTATATAGTAGTCTTAGTACGGTAACGGCCCGATAATTAACGAGATAATAACGATAACGGTCCCGTTATCTATTCGAACTAGGAATTAGTTCTTTATAACCGCGGAGGTAAAGATCGGCGCTATATTAAACGCTTTCGCCGAGCTATAATTATTCGTTACGCTAACGTTCTCGGAGTAGTAACCGAACTATATACATATATTAGTAGATACTAGTAATAGAAATCCGACTCCGTCGAATAGGCTATAGAAGGCTATTATATACTACTACCGTCGTCTTTAAAACTTAAAGAATAAGTTCCTAAGAAAGAAGTATCTAAGCGGTTTTAGCCGGTTAAGGAAGTAGGTAGAGAGGTACGAGTTCTAGTAGCGCGGCGCTATTTATACTTACTACTTATACTAGGTATCGGAATCGATAGAAGCTATAATCGGCCGGGAGTTTATTCGGGCTAATATACTAGATAAGACGACTAAGCCCGAGCTATTTAAACTTATCTAGAAATATTAGATCTATCGTTACTCTATATAGCTATATCGTAGACGTCTTCGATATACTAACATTAAATATACGAAGGATTTTCTAGC
The DNA here is from genome assembly GCF_000709125.1 of Exophiala aquamarina CBS 119918. NCBI lineage: Eukaryota > Fungi > Ascomycota > Eurotiomycetes > Chaetothyriales > Herpotrichiellaceae > Exophiala > Exophiala aquamarina. The sequence continues at coordinate 360,251 of NW_013550578.1, forward strand.
GAACCTATCCTAGACGATATTTTAGAGGCCTAAGGACTTACGATATACGTATAAACGCCTAAGGGACGCGGATCGTTAGGTAGTTCCCTACTCGCCGCGCCTACTACTAGTATAGTAGGCTTACTATAACGTTTAGTATTATATAAGCCGCGGCCTAGCCCGATATATTACGAAGTACGTAATAAAGGCTAAGCCGTCGAATTTATATAGTAGCATACTCGGTTCGACTATAAACCGTTATATTTAGGCCCGACGATTAGGTAGTATAGAGGTTATAGCTCTATTACTCGGAAAGCTAATATTTAGCGTTAGTAGTAATAGTATTCGGCTAAGTACGTAGCTTCCGAAGGACCGTATATATAGTCTTAAGCCGGTTTCTTTAATACTAGACGCTACGAGCGATAACGACCTCTTCTTTAAAGATACTTTCGAAAAATACGCTACGCGCCCCCGATTATTACCCTTTAATAGTATAACTTATTTCGAGTACTATATAAGATATATAGTCTATCCTCCTTTAGCTCCGAACCCTAGAAGTATTCGACTAGTTATCGACGAGATAGAATATAAGGTCTAGCTACGTCTAAAGGTCTATAAGCTATCTCCTACTCGGCCTAGCTTAACCTTACTAATAACTTACTAAGGTTATCGTCGTAATAGCTCCTACTTCTTCGTACCGTATATAGAATATTTTAATATAGCGAGTCGTTTTTCTATTACCGATTATTAGCTATCCTCTCATAGAAGAGGAAGGACGAACTCTTAGGACCTAACTAGACTTATAAATCGCGATTCTTATAGTTACGCGCCGCCGAGTATTAGGACCTACTTTACTCTTACCGCGATATAGTTACGCTATAGTAGACCGCCTTTACTAAGTCTTATAACGACTAGGTATAGAAGTTTCTATTAACTATTTAACTTCGAGTACGCCTTTAATTAGAGGACCGCTTAAAAATTCTTAATATAGAAGCGTTAGTTCCTTCCTCTACCCTAAACCTTTTATCTTTAAACGAGGATTAGTATTAAGTATATTATAAAATTACCTCTATAGTAAGATTCTCGCCTAATATATAAATAGAAATATATTTCTTTATTACGAACGCGGCTAATATAGATAAGAATTTTCTATTAAACTAGCTTAAGCTATAGTTTAAAACTAAGCGCCTATACTCCCTTAAGATAGCGCCTACGAGTATCGCGGCTCTTAATATTAATAGTACTATAGTTTACTTTATATTACGTATTCGTTCTAGGAAGTCTAGCTATAGATACGAAAGCCTCGCCCTATTAACCGAGGAGTCGAAGTCTTAACTTCGTAAGGTTCGCGTTATTATTATTAATAAGGTATTAATACTTAAAGTAGAGCTACTTAACTTTATTACGAAGCTATTTACGCGTCTTTACCGACGGACTACTTCGTTCGGTCCTATTTATATTATATTACTTAGGGACTTAATATAGCTTCCGCTAGTTTCGGGCTCGTAGGTTTTTAAGGCTTACTACTAGTCTATATTTACGCCCTTATTTCTACGTAGGTCGTAGAAGTAGGCTACCGATCCCCTATTCTACGATATTCTTAATACTATCCGCGTAGGCGATATAACGCCGGTAATATTAAAATTATTACGTAACCGGTCGCTCGCCTATCTACGTAAGGATATTATATTAGAAACGATATTCTTAGTCGGTTTACGATCTACCGCGGTAGCTCTTAATACTAAAATAACGGTAATACTATACGATATTATATATTTAACTTTTATATACGTAAGCGTAAACTTCGAGGGCGAGACTATAATTCGTTATAGTAAGTCGGAGCGTTCGTTTAAGAGGTATACGAACTATTCTATTTAGTTAAATATTTCGGTAGGCGCGAAGGTAATATTTCTAAATAATACTCTAATATCTTAGTATATATCGAATAGGTCTATAGGGATTATTACGGATTTCGACGGACTTACGACCTAATATAGCGCCGATCTACTCGCTACCTAGCTTAGGGTACGAGTTACCTTTAGTACTCCTAGCGGTCTTAAGGTACGTCGCCCCGACTATCCTTTATCGACTAATACTTATCGGATATATAGGTAATGTTAGTACGGCTAGCTACCGCTTACTTTTCGGTAAACGGAGTGCCGCATCGACGTACGTAGATACTACTTACGATGGCCTTCGCCTTAACTATATATAAGACGTAGGGGCTAACCCTAGATAAGATTTCCGTTAGCCTCGATAGTAGTATATTCGCGTCTAGTTACGCCTATACGACTATAAGCCGGGCGCGTACCTAGGACGACGTCGATATTAGCTCGCTCGATCTCGAGGCCTTCGTAGTCGATAGGGAGGCCATCGCGGAGTATCGTAGGCTCGAGGCATTATAGACCTATTAATTAGTTAGTTAATAGATTAATCTTATATCTACCTAGCCTACTAAGTATTATAGACCTATTAAGACGTAAATCTACCCTCTTATATACCTTCTCCGTCTATATCTCCGGATTCCTACGAAATATATCCTCTCCTCCTCGTTTAATTTAATTTTATTATAGTCTATCCTAGCCGCTTTATATAGTAGTAGCTATATAGCGTACGACTATAAGTATAGGTATCTCCTTCCGTTTCGTTTCTATAAGATAAGCCGCTCCTACTAGAACTACTTCTACTTCTACTCTACGTAGTTCCGATACTCGTACTAATAGCCTTAATAACTATATCTTACGTCTATATACTTATCCGGCCTTTTCTAACCGTCCTCTTTCTTCTATTTACTAATATATATTCGTCTACGCTAAGTATATTCGAGTACCGTAGACGGTACTACCCGAAATTACTCTAGTAGTTTCGTCCGAATTATTATCTTTACCGCGCGTATAGTACTTAAAGGGCTATAGAGAATATACTTAATATCTATATATAGAGTTTTACCTATTTATATTTTCTATCGTTCCTCGTACTAATTTCGATATTCGAGGAGGATATATCGTACTATTTAGCGACTATATTCGTAGTCGTATTAGTCGGTATCGGCCTTATTAATAGCGTAAAGATACGCGCGTAGGCCGATTTTACTATTACGTATCTATATTATAATCGAGCTAATTACTCTATACGTACCTATATATATAGTTAAGAGACTCTTTTCGGGGCGGACTCTAAGCCCGAATAGCTTTCGTCCGTATTTTACCGCTTCCTAGAATCGTTCCTATTCGATCTTTATATTTCGCCGAATAGTAGTCTTTATAGTTACTATTAGAATCCGAGGTGTAGAGGCCTCTACGTAAGGATCTAGGTTGTCTATTATACCCGTCTAGCCTATAGCCTCTTTCGCCGCTCGATCGGCTACTTCGTTGTAGTTAAATTGTTATAATAGGCTTAATTATTATAACTAACTAGGTACCTAGGTATCTTTATATAGGGTAGTAGCTATAGTTGCCTATAGCTGCCTATTAGGTAGCTATACGTAATCTAGGATTTTAACTATTGCCGGGCACGCTAAGATGTGTAGGGATTCAATAAAGCTAAATCTCCCACCCTTTATCTCGGAGTTAGTCTAGTAGTCGTACCGCGCGTACGAGGATATATTGTCTAGACGGGCACTGGGGGTTAGCCATGGCTTGAATGGCGGCCTAATTGTCGGTGAAGATGACGCATCGGCCCGGTGTGTTTGTCTTTGTTTGGACATCTAGTACTATCTGGAGTCCCAACTCGATGCCTCGCAGCTCGGCTGTGTACACGGTCGAGGTGGTTGTGGTACCCATGTACGCGGTTCTCTTCGTCAAGACATCTACCACGGGTATGTTGAGTACGACCGCGGCCGCACCGACATGACCGTCGATGCCGCTACCATCTGTATATACGCGCAGTGTCCGCGAGTCTATGGTATCGTGTCGCTTGATGGCCTCCTCAGCTGAGCGGTCAATGTGTGTGTCTGGTGGTGTCTACCAAGGTGGCACCACATGCTGTTGGCGCTTTTCTAGGTGGTCGAGCCGAACGTGATATTTCTTTTCGAGGAGATTGGAAAGACGATCTAAGGTGCTCATCCCGCCGTTGTCTCCAATGAGTGCCATTTCTGCGTGGAGAGGGGTGGTTCGAATGCGCATCGTCGTTTCGAGGGCTGTTTGTTCCAGCTGTTGTGTTACTGGCAGCAGGTTGGCTTCTACATCAACCGCCGTACGCGCCGTGGTTCGGAAGGCTCCGGTGATGATCTGTGCCGCCCTACACTAAATTCTTGTGATTACATTGAGCATGGCACTGTTGACTCTACCGCCTCGGCGGCCGAGAATGTGCCACGCTAAGCAGCCGAACAGCATCTGAGGGACGATCATCGCTCTATATAGTTGTCGTAGATTAATTAGACCGGCCCCCCATATGGATGATGCGAGAGCTGACAGGGCCGACAACCGCTTCGTGGCTTTAGTTTCCATTATCTCACGGTGATAGTCCTATGTGAGTTGGGAGTCCATCTGAACGCCGAGATATCGGCACGAGGGTGAAGCCACGATAACAGCTTGGGGTAGGTGGAGGGGATGGGTGGTGTTCATCCACGGATCTCTGCTGAAATGCACCAATTCATATTTTTTGGGTGCGAATTGTGAGCCGTGTTGCATGGCCCATTTCTCGGCTTGCCGATGACGCATTTTGAGTACTTTGCAGTTGTACTGTGGTATTGGTCTAGTTACGAGGATCGCGTTATCGTCGACATATCCCACGGCCTCAGTATTGTCGCTCTTACATGTTTCGATGAGGTTAGCGTTGTAAAAGAGGTATAGGATCAAGGAAAGCGGAGAGCCTTAACTTATAAATATAATTCTTTAAGTATATCCTATTAACCTATAAGCTTCTAGGTACTTATATACTTATAGGCTTAGTCTACCTATCTAGGCAGCTAAGCCATAGACTCCATCGTAGCGTATATACCTACTAGGTATATACGCTACCTCGTTACGTACTATTTAGAAATAACTACAACGAAGTAGCCGATCGAGCGGCGAAAGAGGCTACAGGTTAGACGGGTATAATGAACAACCTAGATCCTTACGTAGAGGCCTCTACACCTCGGATTCTAATAGTAACTATAAAGACTACTATTCGGCGAAATATAAAGATCGAATAGAAACGATCCTAGGAAGCGGTAAAATACGGACGAAAGCTATTCGGGCTTAAAGTCCGCTCCGGAAAGGGTCTCTTAATCGTATATATAGGTACGTATAGAGTAATTAGCTCGGTTATAATATAGATATATAATAGTAAAATCGGCCTACGCGTATATCTTTACGCTATTAATAAGACCGATATCGACTAATACGACTACGAATACGACTACTAAATAGTACGATATATCCTCCTCGAATATCGAAATTAGTACGAAGAATAATAGAAAATATAGATAGGTAAAACTCTATATATAGATATTAAGTATATTCTCTATAGCCCTTTAAGTATCGTACGCGCGATAAAGATAATAATTCGAACGGGACTACTAGAGTAATTCCGAATAGTATCGTCTACGGTACTCGAATATACTTAACGTAGACGAGTATATATTAGTAAATAGAAGAAAGAGGACGGTTAGAAAAGGCCGGATAAGTATATAGACGTAAGATATAGTTATTAAGGCTATTAGTACGGGTGTCGGAACTACGTAGAGTAGAGGTAGAAGTAGTTCTAGTAGGAGCGGCTTATCTTATAGAAACGAAACGGGGGGAGATACCTATACTTATAGTCGTACGCTATATAGCTGCTACTATATAAGGCGGCTAGGATAGACTATAATAAAATTAAATTAAATTAAATTAAATTAAATACTATCCGTTCTCGAGTACTAAATAGTTATATAATTAGGGAGATTTTTTTGACAAGTGACTTATTTGCCTGTGCTAAGGCTTGGGCTCGATTGCAACTTGCCAAACTAATACCTCGTTAAGTTTTAACGCTGGATTGACGCACTTCTCTAACTAGGTTACTGCTCAAAATGAGCGGATTCGCAAACATCCACGAGCTCTATAATAATCCATCGAACGTCGTGTTCGAGGAGGAGAACTTCCTTAACTATCGACCGGGCGGATATCATCCTATTGCCCTGGGAGATACTCTAAAAGACGGCCGGTATAAAATATACTATAAACTGGGCCACGGTGGCTTCTCAATAGTCTGGGTTGCTAGAGACTATAGGTATGTCGCTCACCTGCCCACCATTCACTTCGCTTTGCTGACAGTGCGTAGGCTCGAGCAATGGGTGTCCGTTAAAATCGCTAAAGCAGAGAGGACAAAATAGTCTCAAGAGCTTCAAATTCTACGAGCATTGGCGCAATACTTAAATAAAAAACTAGGTTCTGAATATATTGTTCGACTACTGGACGATTTCCTCCATAAAGGTCCCAATGGATGTCATCAGTGTCTCGTGTTCGAACTTCTTAGCCCTACTGTTAACTTAATGGTAAATGACGCGCATTACTTTGGGGAGCGTCTCGATATAGATGTTATTATTAGAATATCGACTCAAATGCTGGAAGCTGTTGCCTTTATGCATAAGGCTGGTTATACACACGGAGGTATAGCCGCTTCCGCCTGTGGTCTTGTTACTTCGCATTCGCAGGATATTTATATCTCTTAATCTAACTTGCGTAGATCTCAGCATGAAAAACCTTGCCTTTTATAACGGCCGCTTATCTCGCCTATCCGAAGAAGAACTCTTTGAAGTACTTGGGCCTCCGAATCCAGAAAAGTTAGCTCGATTAGATGACAAACCCCTCGGACAAGGCATCCCTTCCCAACTGGTCAAATCAGCACTGTGGACTGGTTAGCCACTTGATGACGAGGAAGACGATGACAACATTCGCATTATCGATCTAGGTGAGGCATTTGATAACAATGCCGTACCTTAAACCCTCGCACAGCCTGGAGGCTTGCAAGCACCCGAATCGATTTTTACCGGCAAGTTTAATTATAAATAAGACTTATGGCGTGTAGGTTTAGTGGTGAGATTTCCGCTCCTTATGCTTAAACTTAATTAATAAAAATGTATTACTAGATTTATTATCTTATCTTCGGAGCTTTACCCTACGGCTAGTGGGGAATTAACCCCTTGGTTGAAGCGATGATCGACGTTTTTAGGGAGCTACCGCCGGAGTGGGAGTCAAAGTGGGAACAGATGAGGTCTAATGCTGCAGCTAGAGGGGATCCCGGGGCTGGAAAATGGAAACAATCTTCGGACTGGCGACTAGAGAGGCAGTTTGATAAATATGTCTAGGAACCGGAGTTGAAGGCTCTTCTTCCGGTGATTCAAGGGCTGACAAACCTCTTACCGTCGAATCGCATTTCGGCATCACAGGCCCTTCAGTTAGTTAGGGACGATTCTAGCATCATTAAATACAGTAAATAGATTAATGCCTTCAACGCTCAATTAACTTTCAGTACTTAGGTATCGTGCGATGCTTGTTCCATCGCCCACTCTAAAACTCTAAAACTTTCGAACCTAGTTAGGGACGAGTAACGTAAAGCTAGGCAGCCTTAGGGTATATATTAGGCTGAGTGACAAATTGACGAAAGCGCTTAGCGTAATGTTCCTAGAGGCTGGATAAGCATTACTAAAAGCCTCCGGAGGTAGCGCATCGTTCAATGGCACGATTTAACTAGTCTGAATGGTCTATTATTTCAGCGGGAACCATCTCATTAAGCGAAGGGCGGGTCTATCTCGACCAGTCCGCACTTTTAGTTGACACCCCATATAGTATATCACAATCCTATTTTAGTTCGAAAGCTTTCACTCTCTTGTAAAGGATATCTCGTAGGCGGTTGTCATTACAACGAAATTGTTCAAACTGTTTCAAATCTAGATCTTACTCCTCTCTCCAGCCTGAACCGTGAAGTACTATGTGTTTTTACGAGAGGATAGATTTTCATTATAGTGACTGAAAATGGGGAAACATGAAGTTACGATATGCTCGCCAGCATCGCTTGGGCGAATGTTGCGGATTAAAACTCACAGATTTAGACAACGTAATGAGTAGTGACCAAGAATGCTAGGTGTATCGCGCTGTAGGTATAGCGAGGAGAAGATTACGGTATGAGTTCAGTCGAGTTAATCGTTGGAGTAAGGATCCCTTAGGCTTCCCTTCTAGTCTATAGAAATCGAAGGAGACTGCCACTGCGCTCAACCAAAGGATCGACCGCTTGCAGCAGACACGAACTTCGGTACGATCTAGACACAAGAACCACCAGGCGCTGTCTGTAGTGCTTGACACATGACTCTCCACTCGAAGGGGTCTAAAGTTTTTGCCCGCCGTAAATGCTAGAAGTCAAGGCCTACAGCTTCCAAACTACTACGCTATTGTGTCTAATGGTTTTTCGATGGCCGATACCCACGCTACGGACATGGGTCGACCGAGGTAGACCTCGAGAAAAATTCTCCCGGAAGACGCCCGATGCGCTCTTTGGAGACATTACGATTTTGCTGATGACTCGTGACATCCACCATCCCGTCGTCTCGCCACGTATGGTGCGTGGTGCTGATTTTGGTTCCCCCTGACTATCAATATCTAACATCTAGGTGCCGTCAGTTCCACTTTTGCGTAAAAAGCCATGCGTACAATCGTATTGTCGGCTGGAGTAAGCCAAGCCAATGGGCCAATCGTCAGTGCAACATCACTAATGTGGCCGCCCATAGCACAGCCCTAGTGCTGTACACTACGAAATCATCATTTCAGAGAGCATCTCGCTTGAGATAGTCGGAAATTGACTTGGCCGAAGAATCTCTAATCTTTCAGACCCCCTAGTGAAAAAGTTACGGCTGCCTATACGCGAAAAATAGTGCGATTGATAGTCACTGCTCAGGATCGAACAGGGATACCCGAAGCGTACGTCGTGGGTATATTGAGGAGGTTTCTGGGTATGCTTATACATAGATTGGCTCTTCAGTATCTTCCCACTTTAAGCTATCAAGCCAGTCGCCCATGTCCGATAGAATGCCCATAATATGGCTATTTTCCTGTTCGAGCTTGCCAATTCTTGCCTCTTGGCTTGCGGGCACTACAGTAGGACTTACAGGCTAAGATGTGATAGTGGTGCTCTAGCGAGGAAAGCTAATTTCGCGACAAAACGAGGCTCTCCGCAAACCAGGCGCGGACGGGGTCAACGCGATAGTAATTTTTGGGTGCGAAGGTACCAGCATAGTCAGGATTGCCTACAGCACACAGCAAACATAAAATTACAGCAGATGTCCAAGTACTCGCAGAGTTCGAGTAGTGTAAAGTCAAAGTACCCCCTCATTTTTTCGTTGGGGCGGGTTTTTCGTTGCGCAGGGATTGACGTGTGTAGGAGCCTATAGCTAGAAGCAGAGGGATATAGAACTAATTGAATGTTTTTGTATTCTCATAAGCGAATAGAGTTCCGTTCCTATTTAGGAAATGGAGGTCAGCCTATGAAATGGAGCTATTAGCATTAATAGATGGCTCATCCTAGAGAATGGGCTTAATTTCAGAAGCTAGCCTTGATCCCGGAGGATGAGCTTAATTTTAGGCTGACCTCAATCTCGGGGGCTAGCCTCGGCCCCCCGGGCCAGTTTCTGGGATCAAGGCCAGCCTCGGAAATTAAGCCTATCCTCTCTATTTCTATTTAATTCAAAGCTAATTATGTTCAAGAATTGGTTAGCATATGCAGCCTGCAAACATACAAGGGGAATCTCTTGACGTAAAAATACTGCCTACTCTTTTTGGCATGTCAAGTAAGGGTAAAGTCTATCCCTTCGTGGTGGGACACCCCCTGAGATGGGACAAGCGAGCGATACTTCAAATACCAACAGCGATACTTCTAAAAGCACGCACGAAATCAAACAAAATTTATACCATTAATACTTAAACGCATTCCCGTATCCGTCTTATTAGGTTAATTATAGATTATAATTACGTAGTTGCCTTCTTACTAGGATTGCAAGAGAGCTGTCCTAAAGTAGCGTAATACGGCCTATTAAGTAAAAGTACTACGTATGAGCCCTAATCGCTATAAAGCAGCCCACCAGCACTTACACTTCGTTCTCTCGGCCTCGCCGTTCCTAATCCAGTATTTCACACGCCAGGTGGCAACCGCATAGAGCCGTTTCAGGATACTTCGGAAGATGGACTGGTACCTCGGACTCTGCGCTCAGGGGGTCCCTTGTTTAGATTTTATTACAGAATGCATTAATTAGGAAGCTTAAGCGATATATTGTATCTAATAAATTACCAAGATTAGCCTCAATATGGCTGTACTCCACCTACAGTATACCTAGACTCGGCAGCAAAAGCGGAGGAGGTCACGTATGCCAAGCGGCACATCGATTGGCAACGGCTAGCCTTACCTCGCGAAGCTCGTTACTCTTCTTCTTGACATAGTACCTTCGATTCAATAGTACAGTTTGAGTACAATAATAGCACCTCCGCGGTATAGGATACACGATTCATTCATAACCTCAGCTACGGAAGTTATAAGATTACTTGATAAGCGCATTGTCTATTTTGAGCCTTTTATATTTGACCGCCGATCTAAAGTTTCTCGTATACTTTATCGAATGCATTGCAAGTCGTCCTTTCGATTTCTTCTCTAAGCCCCTTTACGATCTCATACTTGTTGTTGTATGCTCGCTTAGGCATGTGACAGGGGTAGACTTGATAATACCCTAGCTAGTGTCCTAGCCCTTGTTTCATTTCACTACTTTATTTAGACGAAAGCTAACGAAACGGCCTATTGCGGAAGTCAATCAAGGCTACACAAGGAGTTTAGACCGGCCTATCCGTGTACAGATGACCGTACCTTTCCAGACACAGATGTCAGCAACAGTAATAGTAGTAGGAGGATTCTTTGACCTCTCCTAGTAGTATCTATTATTAGGAAATGAGGAATTAGGTAGATTGGGTAAGGCACAAGTCACCGGAAGGCGGCTTACTCATAGAGCAAAGGTATAATTAGCGAAGACCTGCGTGAAAGTTTGAGGACTAGACATAGCTGTCAGGTAATGCGTCAAGAGGTTATAGAATGATATTTAGCCAAGTATTGCGTCAGGCAGACGGCATTTTTCAACTATACCTAGGTACTACATGCGATTTTAAGGGAGCTAATAACCAAGAGAACCGTAATACGTACGGAAGGATTCAAGTGTAGCTAAGCCTCTCCAATTCTAGGAGGATTGAAGGATTGGATAGGGTACGGAAATGAAGTAGTAGCCAACAGACGCGATCAGACCATCGATCAGCTGACAGCACTAGCCACAACAATAAATCATTGCCTATACATTAGCCTTATCTATACTCGTCAGAAATATGTATAAATGTAGCCTACATCCACTCATTGTTCTACCGCTACGCTGATCCAAATCAAGCACTCCTCCTGGTACTTTTTCATCCATCCTCTCCAATTCCCCACCACCACGACTTATCAACATCACACGGCCCTAGCATGAAGCTCACTATCGCCATCACTGCTACCATTGCAGCGCTTTCTGCTGCCCTCGCCGTGCCAGAACCCGAGGCAGACGGGCTCTACGTCGCTGACGCAAATGGGACCATCATCGAATTTATACCTGCTCCCATCGACGCAGCTAGTGCGGCTATCTCTAAGCGCCAGAACAATCTTCCCATCACTGAAATTGGGTGCAAGTCACATATATATCTCAATAGAGACATCCAATCGGCAGTGAACCTACTTAGTAATTATTGTGACAGCGGGTACCGGATTCCCCAGTACGGCAAATTGTGGTACGTTTTCGGCTCCGCCAGGGCGTATAGGTGCAGTTATAGCGGCGAATCCGGCTGTTCCTAGAGCGAGATCAGTGAATCCCAAAGCCGGATTTAGGGCCGATGTAGGGCGAGCGTTGCTGGATGGGCCTGGATGCAGGACTAGGCCAAGACGTATAGTCTAGACGCGAGTTCTTCGGGCTTTTGCACCAACTTATAATAGAGCGTATTACGATGGGGCATCTCAAACCCAACAAATGAGCGTAGATGTAGAATAACACTACACTATACCTTCAGATATACATCAATTGCACCCCATCACCCCAAACAGTACCTAACATCAATCAAGACCTACTCATCCCAATTACTCAAACCCTTACTTAAAGTCGCATCGCCATATATTCTGCTCTAGAATCGGCGTAGTATTCGGAATATTACTACTCTCCTTGAACTTAATAATCTTCCTCTACCCCTTCTTAGGGTATCCGATCTATGCCTAATTCCTTGCTAGTTGAACGCAACTAAGACTCAGTAGGTAAGAAGTAGGCCTCAGCGTATATTAAGCGCTATCCTAAGCTTAGGGTGGTTTTTAGTCGAAAGTACGACTATAAGAGAGTAAATTATAAGGATTTAAGGCTTAGCAACCTCCTCTAACATAGAGATATCCGCGAGGTAAACGTAACACTTAGCCGCACGCTGGTACCATCGAAACATAGAGTTAATCGCTGTGTTTAGCTCCTGGCTTCCTGATTTGTCAATGCAGCAGGTATCTACCAAGAAGTACTGAAGGCCATCTCTCGCCGCTTGTCTACCGCAAAAGCGGAGTTTAGCGTAGCCTGAGTTGTTCTTGCCTGCACCAGCTACCAATTCATTATATGTAACCTCCTGTCCTTCGGTCCAGTTGTGCGAGAGTATGGCGTACGGCGGAGGGTGGTCATCATCGAAAGAGGCCAGCGAAGACGTCGTCCTGCAAGCGCTACAGAAGTCGCATCGTAGAACATGTTTTGCTCGAACAAGGGCCAAGGGTGAAGGCTTACAGCGGCAGAATCGCCGTTAGAGGAAGAAGAGCGGCGCAAAGCAGCGCATCTCTGTCAACAGGCCGAGCGGACTGAGCGCTTGGGTACTAGAGCTGTGCGGTTGCAAATGCCCAACCACATGCGTGAGTGGCTTAGCGTCAAAGTGTGGCACCACGTATGGAGAAGGAAAGGAGAGCGCATTGAGTAGACTGCTGGCTGAAGTGGAGGCAGCTAGCAGCGCGCCGTCCATCATTCCGTTATCACGGAACGAGTCTTTGTGGGCCGCGAAATACAGCTCGCTGCACTAGAGGCGAAGCTCTCCAGCAGTCGCGGTATCGAGATGTGTACGCGATATTCGAGGCGTCTGCCGACGTACTCCGGCATACAAAAGACGCGAGCGGACAGGATGCGCTGGACCTGCTAGGAGTTCTTGCGATGCTGCACTCGAGTGTGCTCCCGCTGCAGGTGTTTAGCGACGCATGGCAGGGCGCTGCGCGTGTTCTCCAGGCCAAGGATGGCGAGACAGGCGACTCTGACGCACTCGGACAATGGCACGTGACCCAGCTGCCAGCGATAATCGACACAGAAGCAGAAGAGTGGGACGACTACCGCCTGAAACGAGCCAGCACGCTAGGTGACGTGGATGGACTGTCGATGCATCCGCTCGCGCATGCGTGGGCGAAAGACCGGCTTAGGAAAGAGCAGCAGCAGACGGCATAGGTGGGTGTTCGTGGAGTCTTTGTACGCGGTATCGTTGAACCTCGAGGTCAGTAGCTCTAGAATAGAAAGAGCTACAAGACGTAATTATAAACTCGAGATGCATAATTCTTAAAGTGCATCTTCCCTTTAAGGACGAGTCTAGAACAACCTAGGTCGTTAGGGTAGGGAATACTATTAGCCTCTAAGAACTAGTTAAGCCGATACCGGTCGATATATCGCTAAAGGAAAAATTTACTTCTAAAGTATTTTTATTTATCCTCTAAAGGAAGATTACTTATTATATAGAATAGATATTAAAATCCTCGGTATTTTAGAGGACTACTACGCTTAATTTCTAACTTCTTCCTAGGAAACGGTTTAGGTAGTTCCGAGAAGGCTAAAGCTAGACGGAATATAGTTTTAGTAGTATAACTTTTCCGTTTTTAATATAGCGCGATTATATTACGATAGTATTTAATATATCGCGATAAACTCTTCTCTCTAGTAAACCTTATTAGGTCGCTTATCGTAGTCTCCGCGATCCGGCGTCGTTCGGGGATCTTTATTATAGCTTCCTCTATAGGAATAGTTTCTAGATAGTTAGGAAAATCCCCTCTTATCTATCTCTAGATATTAACCTCGGGAGCGGTAATGTCGTACTCTTCCTAGATTTATCTTAATAGAGCCTATTTATAAGTTCGTATATTACTATTAATTATACGTCCTAAAGCCTAGTAGTTATCGTAGATAGGCTCTCCTCGGCTATCTTTAAGACCCCGAACTATCCTATAATAGTTATGCGAAGGCGATCTCGACTCGTAATGAGATCGAGGACGGCTAGAATATAGCGTACCTATTGACTTTATTCCTCCGTAAGCTTCTTAAGGTCGATTTCGATCGCGAAGCCGGCCGATACGACTAGTAGCCTTCGCCGATTTATAGCCGGGTTCGCGGTGTTAAAATACGTCTTGCGTACTATATCGTATTATTTAAGAGAGGTAGTTACGTTTAAATATCGCTAACGAACCTACGTAGTTAAGGATAAGGTTTCGAATAGCCGCGTTAGAGTTAGAATTATCTAAATTTCTATAGTTATAAAGAGTTAGAAAAAATAAGTTGGGCACTTTAGTAGGGCTACGGTATTAGAATAAAATAAAGAGTATACTATTAACCGCGTTCCCTAATGGCCGCCTAAGATAGTACGTAGTTAAAGTCTAGATATAGCTAAGGGCCTTACCGAGCCGCTTAACCTAAGATTAGTAGATGCTATATATAAGCTCCGCTATAGGAGAGGTCTCGACGCCGCGTTTAGTCTTAATAGACCGGCGAAAGACGAGGGTATCGAGAGTGTCTCTCTTGGAAGGAATCTACTAGTAATCGCTCTCTCCTTTCGCCTATAGGCGGAATAATATATCTAGAGAGATTAAGCTCGGAACGACGAAAGCCTTATCGTCGAAAGCTAGGCTTACAATATAGGTAATAATATAGAAGACCGAGTTATTATCGAGATTAAATATATACGTTTTCTATAGTATAAGCTCGTATTAGCATAAGGTCGAGGTATATCCGCTAGGCGTCCTAGGACTTACGGTCGTTTCCTCTTCTTACCGGACTTAGTCTTCGTTAGCTTCACTCCTAATTTAATATAGTAGGCGTTCGTCTCTTTATCCTTCTCGACGTAGAGGTCGAGTTCGCGGTACGTAATGTAGAGTAAGGCGTAGGGTCGCGACTCGGTAAAAGCTACGAGCAATAGAATCGCCGCTAGTTATAACCTCTATCGTTCGTCGTAGAAGACGTTAATATCGGAGGCCTAATAGTAGCGGATTAGCTCTATAAACTCCTTAGCTTCGAGTAGAGGCTTCTTCGTATCCGTATTATCTAAGCTATACTCCTTCGTTAAGGGCCCTTTAATAAACTATAGTCTCCTTTAGCCTAAACGTCTATTTACTATATAGTTAGTCGATTCGTACTATAAAGATCTACCTTAGGACCTAGGGATCTATCCGACGCTATATCTATAAGATATATAACTAGCTTAATTACCGCTAGTTATATAGTTATCGTACTCGTCTTTTTAATAGTATAAGTCTTTAATATCTAGTAGAGGAAGTTCTCTATTCTCGCCGTAATATATTCTCGTAAGATCTAAGGAGGGTCGAGGTCGAAGACGAAGTAGTACCTAGACGAGCGTTAGAGATATAGTTCGTATAACCGGCTTCTATTAAGATAGTAGAACCTACTCTTCGAAGAGTACTCGAATTCGATTTATATAGTAAAGGGTACTATCGGCGTAGAGCGTAACCGGTCGGACCGCGGAGAGCGCTTCTTAATACTTTCCCTCGAGGAAGTCTCGGGGATAGAGATTAGTAGAAGATCGTTCGAGGTATAATTTACCTAAGTTTAATTTAACTATATAGGGAACCTTATGTCGACCCTTATACGATAGGAAGCCCGTAATAGAATAGAGGGGGGAAGGTAAAAACGCGACCGACGCCGCGAGTAAAGCGTATATAAGAGAGAGGGAAGGAAAGAGGGACGGGCTACCCGAGAAGTTAGAAACGGAAGAGAGTAAGAAGAAAAGATAGAGGAGGTATAGTATATTATATACGAATCGGGGTTAAAGGCTTAAGCTACTAATAATATCGTAGTCCCTACCGTAAGGGTTACGATACGGTTAGCGCTCGGGGTATCTATCCGCGAGGAGGGCCGGATTAGTGTCTAGGCCGTGGGAACTAGGCGTAAGGGAGAAGAGGCATCGCGGGCGACGAGACCTTCGACCGACCGTGGTGTTTAACTAGGTTAACGTGCCTAGAGTGTACACTTAGAACGCGATGCGGAAGGGGGCGTCAAGAAGTTTATAGGGAGGAGATCGATGTAGCGAGGAGGAGCGAGAGTGGACATCATTCAGCGTACAACGTATACACAACAATACTTAAACTCTAGGGCTACGTAGGTGTAAGTGTTCACCATAAAATTAACTGTGGCCGCCGACACGAGAGAGGTATAGGAAGAGACGTTGCCGACGAGAATAGAGTGCGGCAATGGTAAGAACTAGTAACATGGGAAAGCCCTGGTGGAGAGAGGTTAGTGAGGGGATCTGGACCTAGGTCGAGCTCGAAGCTCGAGGGCTCCTAGGCAGAGTGCCAAGGAATCACAGAATCACAGAATCAAAAGCGGCGAGAGGCCGTGCCGAAAGCGATGAAGATGGGGGCCAAATCGGTGAAAGGGACTTGCAAAAACGGCGACGCGGGCCTCGCGAAACGGAACCCTTTTCTCCACGACACGCACTTGACGAGCTTTATGGTGCGCCTTGCAACGAGGGTAATATAATTAATTGGCAAGTGAAACAAGGAGGGGCCCAGCTATGGCAAATGGCAAGGAAAGGTAAAGTTTAACTACAGGCAAATATGTATGAGAGGTATGACAGCCATAGATCTTCATCCGCACCTTCTGCTCCACCGTATTCACGCTAACAAGAGAGGCCCCTGGATCCAGGGGCACACATAGCATGACGTCAGACCGTGGTGGGCTAAGAGGCATACTTTAAGGCTGAAAGATTACTGCCCTGTCGCAGGGGCTGGCGTAGCGCAGAGAATAGCCGGCCGCAGAGGGTGATTCAGCAACATAAATGCTGGACTTAGGGCATATCATTGGCTTTTCCTTGCCCAACCGGAACCATTCCCTGAGATGATGATTCAAGCCGCAGACAACGGTAGACTGTTCCTCGAACGTACCCTGGCGACGTGGACAGCCAAAGGTAACCTGAAAGACTTTGACGTTGCTGCATTAACCTGTTACCGGGACGCGTATTGCAGCGAGACCCGAATTCATACCACCTGCGAGGACTACAGGGCAGGGGCGTTCCTTGATAGAGTGTACGATGAGGAGGAATTAGAAATGGGTAGTAAGATAGAGAAACCCTTGCTGGCCATATGGGGCAAGACAGGCTTATTCGCAGAATCGATGGTTACGCAGGTTGAAGGCCCGTTAGAAGTATGGCAGCGGTATGCTCAAGATGTGACTGGAAAGGCGTTGGATTGCGGGCACTTCGTGCCTGAGGAAGACCCGGAAGGCTTGGTAGAAGCTCTTCTTGCCTTCTTGCTATAGAGTTGAAATTGAATTGCCCCTGTGTAGCATTGACATGAATGTATGCGAGTAAACCTTCCACAATTTCTGCTTTCTTGCGTTTGGAACTTGGAAGGCAGCGTACTTCTCTTTCTCAGTTTTAGCTAAACCGTCATATACTACTCTATCCAGCTTGCTTAGTGAAATCCTATTTGAGAATATGAAAATGGTTCTCACCTCTGTTGTTCCGCAAGTCTCGTGCGACTAGGCTCCTTTGCACTTCTCATCATTTTTGCAGCCTCGACCGTTGCTCCTATCGGCCTATGCGACACCATCGAGCCTTCCACCACTCTCCAAGACGTTTCATTTCCCTACATCAGTGACACTGAACCATTTGGCTACGGGACACCGCTCCGAAGCAGCTTAGGATTTAATCGTCAATGTGGTATTCCTTACTTGACCCCCTGTCCCGGTTCAGACACGATGAGGTCAAATCAGATGGATTTGGGTACCCTGAATTTCCCTCCGAAATAAATACGGAGGTGACCCGCGAGACAAAGCAACTAGAAAGGCAAGCAGGTGGTCACGGCTCGTCACAATAACGCAGTGGTGGAAACCCAGGGCGAACGGGCAGCCGATCAAAGGTGTCTGAATGCACGGTATCTCATCCTAATAGCCTAACGTAAAAGAAGTGGGTAGTAGAGTAGCGACTAGGTATATTTCATGATACACCATGCAGTTCACCCTATAAAGGCTCGATAAGGTAGGGCTGAGTAGCTTCCGGAGTAAGGGAATGCGAATATGAAATTTTTAGATATATACTGCTACGTGTTTGTGTCATTTAACAAGAGATAATAAATATCGACACAGGGTCTAGACGGACTTATGTGCTGCATCATACTTCTCACTGTTAGTCCGTCAATCTAGATTGCCTATCCCGTCAAAGCCCCTAGACTAGACCGCCCGGTCCAGGTTGTCCAGGCTGCCTCTTATAGCTTCAGACGCATTCACAAAAACTTCGCGTTCACGCTGGAGATAATTTTCAAAATAAATCTAACTTTGACTCGGAATTGGGCTCCATTAGCTGGCTAGCAACAAAAGTAGGACAAAGATCTTCAATTCCATCGACGGGAATGGGCCAGGGTTACCTTGGGCAATGAGTGGACGAAACGCATCTCTTGGCCAACCCAGGCTGTGGCAAGTCGGTCCTTGCCAAATCGCTCGTTGACCATGAGCTTCGAACCAAGGGGAGCACGTCGTATGCCATTTCTTCTTCAACGACAACGAAGAGCAGGATCCTGTAGCGGCGGCACTGTGCACCCTCCTCCATCAATTGTTCTCCCAGCAGCCACGGCTGATCCAGTATGCCATTCCAGCATGGGTGAAGGCCGGGGACAAAGTGGTGAAAGAGGTGGCGGAGCTCTGGCTGATATTGGTTACTGCGGCGAGGGACGACGATGCTCCCAACGTGGCGTGCGTGCTGCACGTCTCATAAAAGCCCTCGATGGCGAAATAGAGCCACAAATACGTGCGATGCTCCATCTTCAGCGGCCGATCTTCTAGTCCTTTGTTTGACCATTTAATTGGAAGTCTAGTGCGAGTTTGGGTACCCGCATGCGGATGACCATATCGATCTCCTCGTGGATCTGGTCATTTTCGTCTTCACCTCGCAATCGAATCGTAGGGAGATCATTGCGAGTCTTCTGGAACTCGGCCTGGATATCGTCATATGGTCGACTGGTCACGAGAAATTTCAGGCGGCCTCGCCGCGTCATCGATGAAGAGGGCGATAGCTGCGTGCAGAACAGGGCACACATGTCAACCATCTCTACCCATTTGAAGCTTGCTATATACAGCTCGCTGCTCCGATTTCTGCAGCGCTCACCGGTGTGCTTTGCATCAGAATCAGCCTGTGGGTTTTGGGAGGGCATATTTTTGGATTCACAGGGAGAGTGAGACGGAATAGATCGATGCCCGCTGTCAGCCTAAAATGGAATTAGTTGGCAACAGACTGTTTCATGAAGGAGGAGGCTGAGTTGACATTTGCAATGTTTTTTGGATGCGATATAAGACCACGATGGTCTGCCCATCAGGCTATCTGAAGCCTTATCATTCATTAGTACTTTCAAACACATAATCACAAATTACTGCCTCAAAGTCATGTGCGACGGCGGCGACGCGTTCTGCCGCGTCGACAGCAATACCGGGACCGTTGGTATCGAGTGTCTTGAAAGGGGAATAGTATTTTCGACATTGTTTCTACGGATGGCCCAGAATAATACATCTACAGTATAAATTTAGCGCGCTGACGAGCATCGTGAACTGATAAAAACTCTGCCGGGCACACCGGAGGCGTACACCTTAAAAGAACGTTAGGCTTAGGGCCCCAGGGGATCTTAGGAAAAATCCATGACCCTCTTCAAACCTTCTCTCCTTTAACAATCTTCTCTACTGTCTCCTGCAAATTCTCGTGCGGTAACCCTAGAAGCTTATTATTCGTCTTTAGATTCTAGAATCTTACACTAGGTTCTCCCGAAAATACGAACGCGCGGACCTACACGTAGAACGCTAATAGGATGTCACCCTTCTTAAGCGAAGCCTGCGCCTTAGCGAGTTGCTACTCGGTCGTTATCTTTTCGATTATCCATCTCTCACCGGCCGCTTTCTCAAGCGCCTCAATGACCGAGTTTTAGGAAATTGAGAAAGACTCGATTTCGACAAGACGATCGCGTGTTAACTCTTCGGCGGTGGTGAGAATCGAGACTACTACTTTACTAATAGTAGATAAATTAGTAGCGGAAGTAATATTAGAGCCTAAGTCCTAGACTTTAGCTAATTTCGAGGGTTCGAGCGTAATGTCGATGAAGCCTACTTATAATGCCCTACGTAAGTAAAGTTAGAATAGATATATAAAGTATACGGTAGGGCGTTAATACTAGTCGAAGAAAATACTAGTATTTAAACTAGTCTAGTAGAACTCTCTCCTTACTACCTAGGCCTCTTTAACCTTCTAATTCAGCAAGGTAACAATAGTACGCTTACCTTCGTAAACTTTCTCTAAGGGGGTTCTAGGAACTATTATATTATAGCTTACCTATTTATTAGGCACGAACCTCTTAATGCTAGCATCGAAAGCTACCTTAATAAGTACGACTACTTACTCTACTACTACGTCGTTAAGGGTACTAATGACGGCGTCCTAGCCTTTGAGTACTTCAATAAGAGAGTCGTGAGATGTTAAGTCAGCTCTTTTAACAGTAACACTAGACGGGAAGATAGATTTAGAGTCGTTGCGACTAAGCGTAGAGACATTAAAGCTTCCGTTAGCTAGGAGGGTAGCGACTATAGGGGTCCTAATTATACCGCTTGCCTAGATATTATAAGTACTAAATAAAGATAGAATAGATATAGTATATCTTATACCCGCGATAATGATATTCTTAATGGCTATTTAATAGTTTAAAGAAGTTAAGTGAGTTTAAGATTAGTATGGGAAGATGTCCTGTTGTAAGAATACTAAGGAATCTTAAGTCGAGGTTAAAATAGGAATTGCTACTTATTTTAATTACTAAGTTAAGCTTACTAGATATCTTATTTATTTTATATCTTTAAGCCTATCTAGAATAGTCTCGGCCGTTAAAATAGGTAGCGCTTTCCTTACCCTGCTAAAGCAATACTCGTGCGTTATAAGTACCAAGATAGCCACTACTTTAATAAATATGTTGGATCTATGAAGATCCTCGTCTAGGTGGTGAACAGGTATAATGTAACTTGCTAAAGGAAGAACCAATGGTCGCTCTATAGACTGCAATGAAGCACCTTGGAGAGTGCTAATGTAGACGTATTCGTATTTCTTCGAAGTTCTTTGCACTTACGGGCGTATTCGCCGCATTGACGCAGAACCCTTAGCTCAAAAACCGGTGATAGAAGGCTTTAAGTTCGAGCAACCCCAAAAATGAGTTCAGAAACCCCAGGCAGCTCTCCTGGGTTCATTATTCAGCCCTGTGGTCGCCAGAAATTTGTCATTCACAACACCTGTAAACAGGAAATCGTCACAAGAAGAAGGCTTGGCGCTGACGACAAAAGTATCGCCGCGCCTCACAGGACAACGAACTCTCACCCCCGTCTCTCTCCTCTCTAGTTTAGTCTCTTTCGTTTATAGGCAATCCATACACTTAGGAGCGCTCCCCTTCCCTCGTGTGCCGTGCCGTCACAATACGTTTAATTAGTGGCGACGCAGCTGGCGTTTCCGAGATGCTAACTTACATATAATACCTTGTGTTGACGGTGCCCTCCATGCTGAAGTTGTGCAGAACTGTAAATTTCTCTTTGAAATGTCTTTAGCAAAGCTAGGAGACGATGTTTCGTGTACAGCCACAATTAATTATTGCTTTTGCAATGAATACTCAATCTAAGAAAGTAGTGGACTGATATTTATATACGCATAAAAATATGCAACGTTGCCCGCTATAAATCTTCTTAATATTTCTCGGCTAGAGCATTAAGCCACTGATGTTTATCGGATTCCTTGCACTTGGCCGATAGAAATTCATTCACACTACTAGACGGCACCTCCAGAAAGTCATGACTATAGCATTGCTGATGCACTTTGACGTTGGATGTAGGATAATCGCTCCAGCATAAGGTACAAAGACTTAACTCTAGACATGTCTTACAAATGAAATGCTGCCCTCGAATGCCATTTTCGGCTAGATATTAATCACAAATATAGGGATGCTCCAGTTCATGCTGATCGTTGATTGAAATTAAGTACTCATAACAAGTGCACGCTTCTTTGAAATCAGACAAGACGATTAGGCAGCATCCGAGTTCGTAGAGGAGTGAATCGTCTGACATATCCTTAATTCGCTGTATTAGATACCGTACACTGCGACGCTGTACGTGATGCTGGATGTGTTCCGGTGTCGGATAGAACTTGGCACCAGACAACCACAAACTGCATCGAATGGGGCCATCCGATGGAGCCCAATCCAGAACTGTCCGACCATAGCAATCAGATATGGTCGGGGTAGCTCCAGCTCGAATGAGTGTCTCGATGACAAGACAGTAACCATTGTAAACAGCGGTATGTAGGGGAGTTCACTGAAGATAATCTTGGTGGTTGACATATACCAGGTCTTCCTTAGACTGTATGAGAAACTTAACGACCTCTAGATGGCTATGCTTAGAAGCCGCATAAAGTAGTGTCCACCTATTCTTCGTCGCGGTATGGATATCAGCGTCAGCCCCGTGCTCGTAGAGAAACTTGACCACCTCCAGATGGCCATTGTTAGATGCCGTATTTAGTGGTGTCCACCCATCCTTCGTCGCGGTATGGATATCGGCGTCGGCTCCATGTTCGTAGAGAAACTTGACCACCTCTAGATGGCCATTGCTAGATGCCGCATGCAATGCTGTCCACCCATTCTTCGTCGCGGTATAGATATCGGTGTCGGCTCCATGCTCGTAGAGAAACTTGACGACCTCCAGATGGCCACTCCTTGATGCCGTATGCAATGCTGTCCACCCATTCTTCGTCGCGGTATGGATTCGGGAATACTTATAAGATAGCTAAGTAGTATTTTACCTTCTCTATATAAATATAATAGTCTTTATCTATTTTCGACGGAGAGAGGCACTCGTTACTCGGCTAAATATTTATAATTAGCTTTATAAGCCTAGGTCCTATAACGCTTAATAAAAGCGGGTAATACCTACTTCTATACGCATATCTTAGCTTCTATAACGCGAATCTAGTATAAGATACCGCTATTTATTAGCGGCCCTAGGAAAGAGGCGATTCTAGGTATAAGACTATCGTATAGCGGTAGTTGTCAGGCAATAGGTCCGTAAGCCCTTGAGGATCGCTCAAAAAGACTAGAATCTCGCACGAAGTACGAGGTATTCTCGGACCTATTAGTTATATGCTTGCTAGGAAGCCTCTTAGGGTATTCCTAACAAAAACCTCTTGTTAGGGAAAACCCTATAATCTCGTCCAGGGTAAGGCTGGGTATCTAAGGAAATAGTTCACTTCTTGACAGATACTGCACCGTAGTACTGCCTAGCCAGTACTTATGCTTTTCCGTTCTAGCTAGAACCTCTTTTCTCTAGTTGACCTAATCAACTTCACTTTCTCCCCACTACTTAAAGCGGCGATCGCCAAGCTCCGAGAGGCCACAAAAAGATATCCCATGCAGTCTTTGCTATCTTAGCGGGCACACAATCAATTATCAGGAGCCCCAACTGAGAGTTAAATATATGTACGCCTTAATAGTTACTAGCTGAGCAGACATCTTTCCTATCTGTATTTACTAGCAGGGAAACGACTGCGTACGTAAACGTAAGGGGCGAAGGATTCGAACCTCCCTGACAGATTCTAGGAACACTGCCCTCCGGTTGATGCACACCGATACCAACTGCACCAATGGATGAGGTAACGTTATCAACGCATGGGGTTTGGGGGATGGATCAGTTCTGTACGCAGGCGGTATTATCCTAAAGCCCCTTGGTCTGCGAACATCCTGGGGTTTCCCATTCTACCCTTTTTGCAGATTCTCTGCGGGCCAGACTTAATGAGGGCAAAGCCTTGTCCAGGCTGCTGAGTAGCTGAGCAGATCTTCGTATCTGGTATTTCTGTGGAAGACTTGTTAAGGCGAGCCGAATTTTCCCAACAAAATCCGTTACTCCAGTTATGGCTGGAGAACGAATTGAGCGTAAGGCCGGCAACGTCGTTCTTATTTTCACTGACGTGGTGCATCCGACATGATCAAGATTGATACAAAACAAACCAAGCAAGTCCCGAACCCGTCACCTCAGACACGTCAAATATTGATCCTAAAGATATCCAAACTTCTGCTCGTAGCTATCAGTCTTCTCATCATGGCGAGATCATCGACATATGCTGCCTGAAGACTCTTGTTGTTGCTCTGAGCTGTTTCGGTCAACAGGGGGAGCTAGGCGGATGCTTTGAACTGAAGGCTAAACTTGTCGTGTCGTCGTTATGATCACACCGTGTTGATGTTATCAGCTGGGGGTCAAGTGACATTGCAAATTTATGTTGAGACTCTTGGGAAGAGCTGCTGGAATAGTGAGACTGCGCCTTATCGAACTCGAAGCATCAAGACCGTTATTTAACATTCGCCTATGCTGCATCTCAGCATTATCCAGACTGCACCTTGTGGCTGCTCATATGGCAGCCTACCGACGTCTGCAGTGGCGCAGGCAGACATGCTGCCGCCTATAGGCCGGCCTGCTAGGCTTCGCTGGCCAGTAGATCTCCTAGCCTAGCCTGCTTACCGGCCCATAGGCCAGCCTGGCCGGTTGGGAACACTGAAATTTAGGTTGGTGTTTTACATTTCATAAGGTTGAGAGACTAATTACCTTCTTGAGGGAATTCGCGCTCTGATATTCACCAACATCAGACACCAAATTCCTCTCTGCTTTACTTTCTTTTCACCAATGCTCCCACAATATGAGGAATCGTACTGTAAGGATCGCAGAGTTCCACATCAATTTTGTCCCAGCCGCCATCTTTCTCCGCAGCCTTGTGCAGGGACGCCAGAGTATCCCTTGTCAACTCACAGCCTCCCATCAAAGGGCTCCAACCCATCCACATGTACAGTCGCTGGAGAAAACGACCGACTGCAGTGCCGCCGTTCGCACTATCCCCCGAATTGATCACATGCTCGCATACAACCATCCTTCCGCCAGGTTTGAGAAGGCTGTACAGCCCTTCTATCACCGCGTCCTGATCAGGAACCCCACAGAGCACACGAATGCAGACGATCTCATCGAATGGAGTGTCCCCTCCCTGAGTATCACTGGGCTTGAGGACCCCGGCCTTCACAAGCACTGGCACCAAAGATTCGAGTTTAGCTTCACAACTCAAGACGTAGTATTTGCCACCAAGGCCAGCCTGCGTAGCACGCCTTTTCAAAGCTGCATGCATGCTCTCGCCCGGTTCGGCCCCATATATGGACTTGATGCCGTCAACGTTAGAAAAGCGGAATACTTGGTGCCCAGCGCCAGGGCCAACATCTAAAATGACACCAGTGCTCACTGCAAGGATAGGTAGGAGAGAAGCCGGGGTATCCATGGCACAGATCACACCCCCTACGGCCCAGACATTTGCAAAAGCCTTCTCCTTGTAGCGAGCGAAATGGGCGATCAAGAGTCCTGGATGGAAAATTGCAGTTTGAATGTGACCTTGAAAATCAGTGAATGCGTCAACCAACTATGCTTTCTGGTATCAGAGTCTTCTTATCTTTGGGAGACCTACAGATTGCGCTTGTAAGAAGGAACGCGCCTGGTAGTGAGTAAGCTACCAGGCGTTGGATCGGATTTGATGATGCCATTCTCGAAAGTGGTCTTTTTGCTAAGATGGCGTTGGATGACTTGATGACGACCTTTTGAGCAGACAATGATCAAGGGTGTGGCGAATGGAAGACCTGGGAAGTTGATTGATTTTATCAACACCGGGTCAGCCTTCGTGTTGCATTGAATCGACCGATTCGACCCTACTCGGCCCATCGACAGACAGTGACGCGATCGAATACGAAGCCACCGTGCCCAATTCTAGGGGGTTTTCTAGGGAGCACAGACCCTGACCGACACTCGTGTTGATGGGTGGAAAGCTTCTTAGAAAACCAGCAGCTTTTGGCCAAGTCACTTGCGGTTGTGATTTGTGGATCAGGACGTAGCTGAATTTCAGGTTAGGTGGTGCAACACGACAACACGAAACACCCCACCAATTGGAATTCCGTCGACTTGTCACTGGTATATTATCAGGTTGCTTGACCAAGAAACTATTTCTGTCGGGCCTGCACTGTCCGGCATCGCTCGCCTATGTTCACGTATCGCATGGTCTGTGACGAGACCCTATTGGTGTTGTGTTAGTGTCTACGCCAAGCTCTCGGTCACTCCAGTGCCTGCAGATCTACATAGGCGAGGCAAAATAACACTGTAGCTGCGAATAATTAAGGGTTTCAATACATTCATCTATCTTCTGCTAAGCAAGCACACCTGCATCCACTGACGGTATGGACTAAGGCTAGACAGATACCTACATTCCATCTACGAGAGGACAATGGCACCAATTGCCTCATTCTTCAGCCAGATGCTCTTACGCCTCAGCCTCGGAAGAAGTTTGGCTCCTTTGTCACCAGCCCACCCAGCCTTATCTGGGTCCCACCTTAGGCATCGGACCATCCCGTTCACCCCCATTGTTCTTACTCAGCAAGTGTGCTCACTCTAACAACGCACACCGTTGTGTGGTGTGTCTCAGGCAATTCAGGAGCTATTCGGCCCTCCGAAAACACGAATCCATGAGTGAAATGCATCTTCTCAACCTCAAGACTACCTCGCTAGTCTCCCCTAATTCTGAACTCGATCGTCACTTCCAAGAATACGACGAAAAGGTCTGATGTGACTTGGTGCGACTGGAACGCCAGGCTACTCTGAGGCACGGGAAGCGCATCCCGACAGAAGGCTCCCAGAATCCTGATCGGGCTCGCAAGAGGGCGAGGATCCAGACTACCGCATCTGCATCCCAGAATCGCACCTATCCCTCTCGCCAAGTGTTGGAAGACAAAAGTTGCAGGGTGGAGTCCATGATAGGGTCTATATTGGTCGCTGGTATAGCAGTAAAGGTCCGTTTGACCGCTGCATATGCTTCATGGAGAAACGTGGCGTGCTCCTTTATGCTGTCGGGTTCAGAGCCAGTACGGCCGCAGGCCCCATGGCTACCATGACGCGTTTCTACGGAATTTGACGCGTCAATGGTCGCAGGGGCCCATTAGCTCAAGCTTTGGGCAGTTGGGAGCAATTATTTAACGCGTTTCAAAAATTTGTGGGGAGCTATGGGTGGTCCTTTTCCCGCCAGGACCTCTCGGGTCACAGGAATAGTGTCCCACCTAACAATGATAGGACACTAGTTTCAGGGTTTCTGGTCAGGATGTATGTTGGGGCGTAGGCTGGCGAGGGAAGGAGAGAGAAGGATTGACGTCATCGTATAGAAATGCGAATTTCTTCCTTTTTGGCCGATATCTGCCACTCCCTCCATATAAGTGTTTTGTTCCAGTGAATGACAATACACCGAACCCGATACAGTCTCCAGCCAAATCACCAACCGTCAACTTCAAAATCTTCGCACAATCCACCACGCCCAGCGGCGGTCTCTGCTCGTAGGCGAATAGATGAACACGTTGAGCGAGGCACAATAGAGAGCATCCTTCCAATTTCTCTCACAAGATACCCACTGGGAATCCGGTACAAACATTGCTTGCCCTTTGTGGCGTATACGCCATCCCGACTTGCCATCATGGCGCATGCGCTCTGAAGAAAACTCAACGGGGCGCGTCACGCGGCGCTGTCCAGAGTCTCGTTGGCAGTCCGTTGAGGAGGTCTCTGGATACCGTGTATGGGAGGTTGGATGGGTCAATGTATCCTGTTCAGGTGACAGCCGTTCTCGGTGACTGGATGCCTATATTTGATCATGCGGAGGCATCATAGATGTCTGGGAAGAGCTAGTGTGATAATATCGTCCAGTTCCAGACTCCTGGCCGCCCGGACGCTGCGCTGGCTCAGGTCTTAGCAGCTTGACGATCACCTCATCACCAGCCAGCTCGTCTTCTGAGGTGTCCGATCCGCAGACTGGTGGGGTTGACCGGGATGTACGACTGTCCGTGAAAGTCGTGGACGGGCTGGGAGCAGGCATCTGGCGAGCCACCTCATTGGCTTTGTCGATGGCGTTATCTCTGTCGGTCATTGCCCCGTCCCGGGTGTTGCGGTAGGCAGTAGCCGTTCTCGAAACCGGTCTGCATTGTGGGTCATATCATATCCTGCCGTTTTGGTTGTATGATATTCGGGTTGCCCTCCAGGAGTCAACGGCTGTGGTTCGCACTTGCTGCGCGTAAAGAGCTGGTTCAGTCAAAAGAGGAAATGATGGCTATTCGTGTTCGATGATGCCGATTCGGTGGATGTCCCTGACGACCAGGAGTACGTGGATCTCCCTTTGTGCTCCGCATCAGCTGAAGCTCAGAACGGTCGATATTACTGTGATAAATAGGTCGCAGGCAACTCTCCAGAATCCGCCCGAGATTTGCGTATTCCTTCCATGGATTTGCTGCCCAGTCTGTGTTGTCTCGTGACCATTTTTAAAAAAATGATCGCTTTCTTGGGTTGGCCGTGCGTGAATCGGTGGATGGGAAGGGCAACTACCAGATGCTGTAGAATCCAAGCCTTTAAGGTAGCAATTCCACTCGGGGGCTGTTACGAGCTCGAATCCTATCGTCGTCGGTAGAGCTCTTCCGCGTACATCGTGGCGTTCTAAATGCGCTAGTTGAAAGACCAACGAAACCAGGAGCTCAGTCTCAAACAACTCTGTGATATCGTCCTCGTCCCACATGAGATACCGGAGCGCAGTACGTAACTGATGCAACTTCCCCGTGTACCTAAGCGTCGCAAGTAATGATGGCCCATCACGGTCATCTTGAATGTCGATACCGAATTCCAGAGTGACAAACAAAAAATGGTAGTGCAATTGCTCTCCGATGTCTTCTGGTAAACCACCGTAGCGAACTACGTTCGCAAAGAGATATGACGAGTAGCGTATCGCCATGATGGCTTCTCTCTGATCCACCGCGTGCTCTAGCCAGGTCCGGAGGCACTGTGCGTCTCGCGGACCCAGTTGCCTTGGGTTCTGATCGCACTGGTATGGCACAACCGTCTCCCTGATCTCCAACTCAGTTTGCCAGTGTTCTTGGTGCAAAACGAGCTGCGAGACAGGAAGGGGTTTCCAAGCCGGAGCGTTCTGTAAAAACCGAAGCAATTCGGTGAAGTCTGCAGTTGAATAGGGGTCTTGGACACTGTGTTCGATAATAATGCGGGCGATGTTGAGAATGGTGGGTACGAATTCTGGCGACGAGAAGAATGGGAACATTGCTAAGAAAGGCAGTGGTCCTGGGCTGGATTTGTCTCTATGACTCCAAAGCTGTCCGGGGTCTAAGCCGTGGCCAACCATCATCTTGAAAAGTTCATAGAGATCTTGTAATTTTTTTAGGGCATTTTCGGGATCTCGTCGCATAGGGAGGAGAACCATCCGTTCCAATACAACATCAAGAAGAGATTTCTTGCCTTTAAGTCGGTCAAATGGCGATGCCTGGCCCTCTGAAAACAATCTTTGTACTTCTTGAATATTTGCAGCTTCGCAAGCTTGGATTATTGGTGCCGCTGCGTCAACATCATTGTATACTCGCAGATTCATGTCGAATTCGGGATGATTCCTACTTATTTTTCTCCAAATAATCCCGCAGAACAATCCAATTCGTAACATACACGGCGTGATAACCACATGTAAGCTTGTCTGCGTGGTCTTTTGCATAGCCACGTGGACCTTCAGGCAATGCGTATTGGCGGTCTCTTGAGTTGTGAATGTCGTGGAATGGATGAAGATAGTACCAAACCATGTTTGGACTGCTACCTTTCTTCGATTCTGCTTCATAACCCTGTGACCAAAACGTCCATTATAATGCGACGTATGCATTAGGTTTGTGGCAGTAGACAGACGGTCGAGATAATCATTTCCATAGTTGCCAGAGCCTGGAGGCGCCCCGGGTCTTACGGAAATCCCGTAGTACTCCCGGAGGACCTTTCGCAACGTGGCTTCGAACATTGTGTTGATGCCCACTGGGAGATATGCGAATTTCTCGGAGATGGAATCACCCAAGTGTTCCACAGCGATTCTTGTTTCATGAGCTGCTTGTTCAATGCCTCGAATATTATTCGAGATAGCCGACACAGTCTTCGCGGTCGCACTGAACTTAGATTCCAAAGTCGAAATAGCACGGCGTGTCTCTCGCGTATCGTGAGCGATGCCTGATTTCTTGAACTCGTGCACACTAAAAGTAAATCAGAACCTGACCACAAAAGTTCTCTCCAAACAAGCGCAAGGGAAGACTTACAAAGCCGTACTGGTCATCGATGCCAGAATATAAGCCTTTGCTTTCTCAATTCTGCCTAGGTGTTTCGAAAATTTTTCCTTCCTCAATACCACTATAACATCTTTCCATCTCCTCTGCGTATCACTCCAATTCCCTAGTAGCTTCTGCAACTCCCTCATTGCTTCGTCACTATAGTCCAGCGCCAATCTTGTTAGATTAGACCACTCCGACCCAACCGATTCATCGCTTTCTGCGAGTACAATTCGGTAAGACTCCAGCAAGGAGTGGAACATCTTCAACTGTTTTCGAAAATCTCTGAGATCATCTGGCACGTCGTTGAATGAATCAAGGAATGTACATATATTCTGACAGCCTTGTAAGATTTGACCCGCAAAACAAACAATACTTATCGCAGATGCAGCAATGCCCAAAGTTTCGGCCATTGTGCCACTAATGTTACCATGGGAAGCAATCAATAGTTTTACATGTGAAACACAAGAAAGAATAGAGCAACTTCGGATGCGAGCAACGAGAATGTCTTTATATTGCTAAGGATACCTCAGCCACTATACGTAGTTGAGATGGGGGAAACTAGTGACCATTGTTTCAGCATATTTGACTTGACTAGGAATATGCTAGCAGAACTTTGTGCTTATTGGATAAAAATTTCATAAGAGGTCTGTTCCTTGCAGGAGGTTAAGGTATTGACAAATCGAATCTTTCCCTGATAGTACCGTAGACTGGGGGCACATATTCTCAAGAGGCAGCCTTGTGTTGGAAAGGTTACAATCTACTAGTGTAGGGGTCCCTATTGCATCCTACCTTGATGGAAGAGACCAATAACAGGAGAGCTATATGCTGTAACCCATGTCAGGTGCTGGAGACGGGTTGATTGTCCCTATTACTTGTTGGTTGTGGTAAGCTCGGGGAACCATGCCAGTCTCATCCATATTCCAAGCACTTCCTTGGGGGAGTCTTTCAAATCGGCAGCAAGCTCCGACTGAACTCTTACAAAATCTTAGCAGGCGCCATCCCACTAAGTCGGTGTTTCTAATCAAAACGATTTCGGCGGAAGCCTCCCCGACTGGTTCAGACTAGCGTATTGAGCAATACGCGCCTGCAGTGAGCAGCCCTGACCATTCGACCTCGTGAATTACCTTTTTGATGCTTAACTTCGAGGTACCTGCAGTGCGGGAGCCTTCCATGTGGCAATTCGATTCGAGCGCGGCTCTTGCGGTAGTTTGGCAAAAAAGAAGTTTCGAGACTTGCCAGGTATTGTGAGACAACGGGTCGGTCCCGAAATTGAGGGTGACCCAGTGGATAGGAGGGAGTGTGACTCGTGTCCGTCATGCTAGGTTTGGCTAGGAAGCCGCTACCATTTTATAGGGGTAATTAATGTCACTGTGTGGAGTGAGCCAGTAAACCATTATTGTTTAAGCGGTGAGCAGCTTTTCTTCGGATTTCAGGCGCCAGATCGGTGGTCCTCCACAGCAGGCAAACAGCATCCTTGTGACGGCCTGCGTGACGACCGTCGTGGCGCTGCGGGCCTAGCGGATGGACGGCCCGGATCCCCGATAATGCGGTATGCTACGTCATTTGACGCAGGCTTCACCTGTCGCCAGCGCAGGTGAGCTACTTTATATTTACAGAAGTTGCACAAAAATGGGGACAGGCGAAGACTTTCGGCAGGGTTTGGTGGTGAGTGGAATCTCTGTGGTGCCACCACACCTGCTGACACATTCACCGCTGGAAGGGAATTGGCCAATTCCCATGTGCTTAATTGTGTCTTCTGAGACCAATCGTAAGGTTGCTACCGGGAAATCCGCCTAATCGCGTTGCGCGTTTAACTTTTGGCGTAGCCTAGATGGACGAGGGTTTGCAGCAGATAGTGACGAGCTAGCGCAGGGATGAGCTGGTGGCGGCACGCAGGAAAGGATGTGGAACTAGGCAGTGGCCCCTGCAGGGTAGCCATGGCCCGTTCGGCTCTCACAACCGAAGCGAACTTGGTTAGGAGCCTGGCCTGGAGAGGCCTGGATTAGGCCCGCTTTTCTGGACGCCCGCCCTCCTCAGATTTTCTTCTTCCAAGTGTGGACCTCCAAAGCCAACACTGCAGCCGGCTCCAGACTCTACCCTTTGGACTTACAAGCCTGCCATGTCAGTAATCCCTGCTAGTGGCCTGCAATTGGACGACATTGAAGGTGAATGGACCTATCCTCCTGCGGAACATTTTGACTACATCCATAGCAGGACATTGTTGTACATATTATATAGACTACTGCCATTTGCATTCGTAGCTTCATGGAAGTAGGACAGGTGGGCTGGGACAGATTTGGCGTTGGGTGCGGCTGACCCAGCTCCAACATCGCTCTGAGCCCCCAACTTCTGAGGACCCTGACCCCGTATCGAATGGATCATGGCTCCGGTCGAGCCCAGGTTATTCCGAGGTGGCTTGAACTAAAGTTCTACCACCACTCACAGTCCGAATGCAGGAGTAATGCCAAGTTCAGTTCCTATCAGCGCAAACTCTCCCCGAGAGATGCGCCTCTTCTGCCTGCGGAGTTTCTTATCAATGGTCCATCAGGCTGAACCCAGATCTTGTCTTTGCTGCTCTCGGCAAACATCTTGGTGCGAGGAGAACCACTCAAACACCTGTAGAATGCATAGTGAATAAGACATAGAGAGTGATACTCCGCCTTGTCTACGGATGAAACCACAAGAGCGGCCAGGCCCTCGTGAACCTAGTTTTGCATGGATACGACTTTCTCGTTAAACTTAACAAGCTTAAGCGCTACATTTAGTTCCGTCTGGGTCTCCTTTCGCGGCCAGTGCCACCAAAATCTACTCTAGCTGGCATTCATCCTTTTAAGACGTTGGAAGCAAGAGAGGGGAGCAGTGTACTCATAGCTGAGCGCTGCATAACTGCCGCACTAGTGTGGTATAGTTGGTTCAAACCAATTAATCTCGGGGTCAGCCCAACCCAAACCTCAAGTCCTCTTTCATAAATTGCTATTGGAGGGGACTATGCCTGCCCGCAAATGCTAGGGCCAAGAGTCTCCGAGTGCGGTCGTCGCGCGACGGTCCGCATATTGAAGAAGAAATCGATTACGTATTGTTGCCTCATCTACAGCGCGCGACTGATATATTTGAGACTGACATGACTTTGCCACCGTCCATTCCGTCAACTTGTCTGCAGCCCATCATTCAGCCAGGCTCCTATTTTCTTCCGAGTACGCGGCTCGTATGCCACGAAAGCCGCGAATATGTTGCAAAAGGCCCAATATACTCGACGCGAATATACTATGACTATCAGGAGATCCGCAACTTGGTGATCCTCCCACCTCATCCAAACATCATTCCCCCACCTTGTGCTCTAGTCACGGTGTCTGATATTGATGAGCGAGTCTGCGGGTTCCTCGCGCCTCATTACCGCAACGGGAACCTCGATATTTACGCACGGAGGCTGCGTAGTAAGGGGACAATAACAGTCGAAAAGTTGTACAAGTGGCTTGGGCAACTAGTCGATGCGGTCCGGTTCTTAGCAGAGAAAGAGACTTGGCACGGAGACATCAAGCCAGACAATATCGTGATAGACGACGACGAAAACGCCGTCCTCATAGATTTGGCTCGTGCGTTTACAACCTCTGCCACTACGAGTCCAGAAGCAAGAAAGTATATTAGCACTCACGCTCCATGTAGAACATCGGTTGGAATTCCTGAAGACTGGCCGTTGCAAATTGTGGTACTTTCGGAGATTTACTCTATAGGTCGGACGATGTACCTGGTATGTGAAGGCATCTCAATGCTCGATATATACCAAGATAAAGGTTGGGTGAACGACCAATGCGATTTCCCGACCGAATTCGGCCACGACGCAACGACGCCGAAGCTTCTGCAGTCTCTTATAGCTCGGTGCGTGGCAGTGGATCCAGTGGACAGGATAACCTTGGAAGGACTGTCAAACAAGTTATCTGGTGTGGAAAACTTGGACGGCCCCAGGTCGGAAAGGCTGACGCAGTGTGACGAGGTCCCAGGTTCGCCCGACCTGCGAGCTCTTCTGCCTGCTGACGTCCGAACCGGCCGGCCTTGTTCAATCTAGTACTCACGGATAATAGAATTCATGGCTTCCCTGAGTCCCGTGGGATGGGTCCCAGACAGTGGTAGCTATCCTGGATTTTGCATGCATGCTGCAACTCCAATTTCCACTTAGGATAGACCATATGTGGCATTGTATGAGGCTTTGCGTGGCCCTTGCCCAAGTTCCCCGGTGGGCTTCAAGGTTCTCCCCCTTTGAATTCCAACGACTCTCGATAAAGAACACATAACTTAGGAGCCTCTAAAAGCGTGGCTGGTCGAGGGATTGACAAGGTCGGAACATAAGCTTCGTTTGGGAAGCTTAGTCGATCAGAACATCTTTATCGGCAAGGCTTGTCCAGAAAACAAGCCGAACAGAGAGGATCTGCAGGCATCTATGAATAAATACGAGGCTGAGATGGACCGAGATGACAGCCCTCACTGTTATTGCAACGACGAAGCTGCCAGAGAAGTTTGGATGCACGACTTCTGCTGTACCGCCTACAAGTATCCCGACATAGCGGAATGCCCGCAGCGGGAACTAGACTATTATTTGTGTCGCTTGAGGAATCTTGAAGGACAGTGGTACATGTTGTAGTGCTTTCATCGACCAAAGCTCGCGGAGCAGCAAAAATCCTTGAACCTGAAGCACGAGAACCGCTGATACAGCGTTATGAGTTAGTCTGCAGCAACCGTTGCCGTCATAACCGTCGTTGCTAATGTGGCCGCTAGTGCAGATATCAAATTCTGGTTTACATGAAGGAGAGTGGCAATGGCAATAGAATACGGCTTTAGAACGTACGTGCATCTTCAGACCGTCTATTTAAACGGTAAGTAGTGTGCTGGATGTGGTGGCACTCGAAGTACCCAGGCCCTATTTCACGACGAAGGGCATTTCACCACACCGGGACGTCGATTAGCACTCATACGACTAAATGCTGTGTGACGTTGCGGTGCAATTTTGAGGTCAATGGAGACAGGGCCGTGTTCAAGGTTTGTGTCGTTTACGTTCCCGTTGAAGGGCCCTAAGTCTCTGCAAAGATCACATGCCGTCACGTGTCAAACTTACAAGGCAGTTCCTGTCTCGGTAATTACATGATTAGTGTCAGCCTTGCCAACGATGCTGTGCCTGGCTCGCCTTTCCTTCCCGTCAGGGCCCGCCCCCGCAGTCGGGGTGGTCGCATAAAGGATGGTTTAACCTTAGACGTAGCTATCTAAGCATTTCATCGCACGCATTACTTATGCATGCCGCCCTATTCCTATCGCGAAACAGTCTTCCATTCATCAATTTCTCTGTCTCTATGCTTATCGACCCGCCATTCATTGAATGCTCGGGATCCCAATCATTCTATGCTAGTACAGTAACATGCGGCGCCTTTGGTTCGGACATGGTATGACGGATCTGCGTACTGGATCTCAATGTGCCGGCTTGGCATCGTTGACCCGCTAAGCCGCTCGGTCCTATTCAACCCTCTGATTTGGTCCTACATTGCACAATTCCTAACAAAATGACCATTGAACTCGGTGCGCCGCTCTTCCGTGCTCTTTCAATTGTGAAGAAGCGGATCTACTCTCTTTAACCCCTCCAAGGCCTGGCCAAAAAAAAGTGGACCACCACACTTAACCACGTTTTACGCGTTTTGCTCCCTACTCTTTCCTTTTCATTGCCACATGCCAACCACTTGACCTGCATAATGTTACATAATTACGGACAGACACACCCCAGATCTTATGCAACATGAACCCAATAAGCATTTTCAATGGAACGGATACAGCTTCAATGCGCAATGTTTCGTCGACTTGGTCGCGGATGAATATGTTCCGGAGGGAGAGTAGCGGCCGCGGTACCGTGTGCGGCTCTGTATCCGCATATTTGGGTCCTTCATACCGGCTGTTGCTGTGCTCGTCTATTGTGCTGATCAGACAATCGTTTCTTGGAGGATGTCGCATCCCATCCTTGAGTTTTGCTCTGTCGACAGGTTGCGAATAATAAGTTCTAACCGACCGACCGTCTCCGTTTACGACGATTATATTGCTTCACTGCTGGTTTCTGACTTATGATGAAGACAATAGGCTTAAATGCCTTATTCGTTACAATGGCCGAATTGAGGACGACTGTCTCCAATGGTAACGAATTAACGTTTCGCGATTGCTTTGAAGACCGTGAATCGGGTGCGGATCATACTACAGTAATGATCTCTTCCCTTCTGCAAACATCAAACCAACTCAAACTCGACCATATCGACGGCCTTCCTCCAGCATTCAAGATGAAACCTTTGGCTTTCATCCGCTTCATCATCAAT
Source organism: Exophiala aquamarina CBS 119918 (assembly GCF_000709125.1). Lineage (NCBI taxonomy): Eukaryota > Fungi > Ascomycota > Eurotiomycetes > Chaetothyriales > Herpotrichiellaceae > Exophiala > Exophiala aquamarina. The sequence goes on from NW_013550578.1 coordinate 397,051, forward strand.
TCCGCGGCCGGTCTTTCCGGCAACATGTTGAAGTGCACCTTTACCAACCCGAGCAAAGATTGTGGACTCTGCATTTCTCGCGACCAGGATGAGTCCTTGCGAGTAATTATTTATCTTGTAGGTACTCGTATGAAGAATCTCGAGGTAGTAACATCGTTTTAGCTCCTCTAGCTCCATCTTTGTGTCAAGAATGGCTCCTGCTTCAATGTCAGAACCAAATCTGTGACCCGGTCGTTGCTGCACGACTCCCTTAAGAACGAATAGTGCCGAACGTTGTTCTTGTAAGCCGAAAATGACATAAGGCCAAGGGAACCTTTTCATTTCGTTCGAGTAGCAGCCGATTGCTTGGCATATAGCCGGTATAAGACGACCTCTAAGACGGAGTCACCCTGCGAGAACTTGGCCATAGCGCGCCCCTGGATGGCCCAGGCTTACCTCAGCACAAAGTAGCTGAATGCTGCTGTGGTACCAACTGCCGGGAACACGGAAACCATCTGTGATACCGAGCCCCGTGTAGCCTGAGAGTTTGGCCCAAGACCAAGAAGGGAACCCCTCCACTTGGTCCCTAAAGGGGGGTTCCGGACATTCCGGGTAGGTCCGGGATATATCGCCGATGTCCCATATCAAACCGGCTATATCGGATTCCCAGAGACCAGCTCGGGATCTATTGTCGACTTCCCATAGCAAACCGACTGATAAATCAGATTCCCAGAGACCAGCTAGGTATCTATCGTTATGTTCCTCAGCAAGTTTACTCGCAAGGGCTGAAATGGCAGCAAGGCGGTCGGTGGGGTGAGAAAGTTGTCTCCGGTGGAATTCGCACAAGCATGTACCAGCCTCCCTTTTGGTTCCAGTCTTTGTCATTTCTTAAACGGCCGGAACTGACGCGGTTCCCCTCGGTAGTCCTTTCAGCGATGTTCACGGGCCAAGGCGTCTGCGAGCCATCTATGAATGATCCCCGTCGACAAGAAAACCGGAGGCCTTTTGTGCCATATATGGCAAGACGTGGCGCAAGAAGATGTTCCTGAAGTGTCCAAGCCCGGCGATGGATGGGATCTTCTGACTCGCTGTCATTCCAACCGAGAACAACAGTGCCCAAGTCTCCTGTTGGGCATCGATAGCGAAGCTGATAGGCAAGCATCGCAGGTTCACAAAGCCGTAAGAATCCCTCGGTGCTAGAATTTGCATTCGCAGCTGAAATGACAAGAGTAGCAGAATCGTAAATCCGATGCATGAGGCTCAATTCTCTCGCCATGTCGTCGGGGTCGTCTTGGATGATGCACAGACTATCAATCCAGAGATATCTATGGCCTGATATCCTCGTGACCCGGACTGCATCCTGGATCGTCCTCGGCTGGCTTTCCAAGTCAAACCCCTGCAGCCGCTGACGAACGTTCGACAGAGTGGTGTTCTCGGGCTGATTGCCTCCCCAGCAGTAGCTCAGCCCACAGTACGGGCCCGAATCCTTAAGTCTAGGTGCTGTGCAGAGTTAAATACGCCGCATTGATTGAGATTCAACGTCTATGAGGCGACTTGGACGGAAGCTGTGAACGTCTTTGGCACGTTGCTGGCAGCCGTCGTGGCTTTCCGCACACTCTGTCATCCAAGTGCGTAAAAGCTTAAAGCTGATGGCATTGCCTAGTTCTCTATTTGTCGGTCGTTGGGATATCCACATGGAACTGGGGTCGTCTGCTGACAACATGCGTTAGCTTGGACTTTCTCATTTGTCCATCGTCTTGCAGCATGTTAGGTTTCTGTACCAGAAGGTGAATGTAGAGTAAAATGGATACCAGGGGTGCCGTAGCCTTCAAGTTGACACCCTATCGCCATGACCGACAGAATGTCTTCCCTTGAGCCAACTCTAAAGCCCAGATATAATGTTGCATCTTTACTTTGAGATTATTGACATGAACGCCCTTGTTCTCAAGCTGCTGAAGCTCCTGCTGCTTGACGGGCGTGAGCCGGTTGAAGAATTCGCAGCCATTCGAGGCTCCATTGAGGATTAAGTGCCCCGGGATCTGCATCTCCAGCTCATTTTCTCTTTTACCACTGGGCTTCAGGCTTTTTGGGTCGATTTCAAGCCTCTGACAGTATTCGCAAGAGTGAGGGGTTAGGAGGCTCGCCATTGACCATGACTGTTGTAGATTTCAGCAATTTATCCTAACGTGTACGTAGCTTCTTTGTGAGAGACGGAAAGAGAAGAGCAGGGAAAATCAATATCTCCCGCGGAAGCTATTATCCGCTTTTGGGCAAAGCCACCCTTCATCTGGTTATGCCAGCCTCGCTTAACCTTCCGTGACGATAACGCTAAAAGTGAAGTCGCCAAGAAGGCTGAGTTGCGGCTATTCCTAGGCGGAATCCCCGGTCGATCATTCAGCCACTCTTGCAAGTTGCCATTTGACAGCATAGGCTTGCCCGTAGCTCAACAACTCCGCTCTTCAACGTGCTTTTCACAGGCACGTCCGTCCAACAGCGGGAGATCTGCTGCAGAGCATTGCGGGGTCAAGGACGAGGTAGTGCGAGATAATCTCGGGATGGCATTCGTGGCCATTATATGGCACGGGAGCTGGTCTCAGGCGAGGTGGCTAGCATAAGAGGTATCCGGTCAACCATTGCATCTCTTACGTAGATTGCTGCTGGAAGACTTATGAATGCCCGTAACTCCTCGACTATGCATTTACGTCTGCTCGAAGAGAGAAAACTGGAAATCAGTGCGAGATCGCTTTGACCCTGATAGCCATAGGAGGCACCACGGTTTTCTGTGGTCGACACCCTAGATTTGGAATGGCGTCTCTAACCTTCTCTTACGTCTTGCTGCCTGCATCTCCCCAAATTTGGTGGTTAGCAGCACCATGTTCCTTGCACCACTGTCCAGCCTCGCAATTACGCAAGATGAGCACCCCATGTAGCGGCTTCACGGACCACTTTGGGTGACTATGGCCATGGAAATTACGGATACCTGAAGCTATCATGACAAGGTTTGGCTGATTCCGTGACCTTGCGTATGTCCGAATCTCCGTAAATAACGACTTTCTATTGGCTCGCTAGTGGAATTCTTCACTGCCGAGGTGAATATTATATTAACAACCGGGTGCGACACGAAGTAAACTTCAAAAAGTCCTGAAGTAGCTGGCCAGTGGTAAGTGCTGACCTGCTACTGCCCACCATGGTATTTAAAATAACTGGTGGGTGGTTGAACAAGTTCCGAACCGAGGGCGAACAGATGCCTGATGAATATAACAAAAGGTGTTCCAAAATCTGCGAGTGGCGAGAATTCAGGCCTTGGAGTGCCATGCGAGTTGGGGCACAACCATTTTGAGTCCGCGGTTTTCTCAACTGGTTTCTCAACGGACTCTTCGTGACTTTCCTCGACACCAGAGTCCAAAATTTGTAGCTACGTGGCTCAACTGAAGTCAAGCTACATTCCGAACGAGAAGATGTATTCGACATTCTCGGACGATGTAGAGAGTTTTGCAGAAGTTAGGAGTGCTCGGGAACTCATCATCGAATTACAAGAAGAGCTGTGCACTGCAGATCATTCACAGCAAACGAGGCATCCAGTCTACGAGCGGATGTCCAGTTAAAGAGGCGGAGCGCGAGTTGACACACTTTGAAGATGTGCGACTTAAGATCCCTTTCAACAAAGCTCCGTGATACAGTACAGTACAGTGATGATGATAATATTTCATTTACCCTGACCTCTCCCTCGGGATATGCTGGTTCGACCTATTTGTGCCATCTCTTAGCCTCCATATGTTGCAACTCGATGTCAAAAATGTCTCTATTTTCCCTACTTATGGCTGCTGTTCTACTCTCTATATATAACTACTAGTGAATTGATCTATACCGGCTAGTTTTGCATCTCCTGAGACGTCTCTACTACTCTGTTACTCGTATAGCAGCTTCAATGAGACGCCGATCGGGGCATATGAGGCAGAACAATGTCGCTTTGTGAACTGCGTTAGTGAGAGAATTAATACGGTAAATTATTTACGGCAGAGTATAGAGTCTTTGGCAGCAACATTTCTTGACCATGCACGTGACTTGCATCCATCATGTGCATGCAAAGAACGTGAATCATGATAACTCGCGTGGATTTACCCGGCAGAGGATGCGCCTAGACTAATCTGAGATGGGAGAAGGAGACGTAATCCGATTCCTTTCGGTGATTGCGGTTTAGACTAGTTAGATAGAGAGGGCTCGCAACGGACCTAACTAGGAGAATCTCGACCACATATAGGCTGGCATTAATGCCGTCGATGAATTAGCTTCGGGAGCTCCTAGAGGGGGGCATTATATAGAAAAGTTGCTAATCCGGTAGTTTAACTTGATAAGTTCATAAAAAATGTAACCCTATAGCGGCAAAACGACGCCCGGCTCCTAGGCTACAAGGCAAAGCGAGTAAGGAATATCTCTTGATTCTATATACATATAAATAATAGGGCCGCCTAACCGAAATCACACAGTAGAAAATGTATACTACTTATTAGATAGGAAGGGGGAAATTTAGGCGATATTAAATCTATAAAGTACTAGGAGTAAATTGGTACGTCTCGAGATCTACTACGGATCTACCGCCTTAGTACCTATATCCTTAAGTTAGGTATACGCACTACTTTTAAGATTAAACCTAGCTAGTTAGTAGGAATAGTAACTAGGTCGTAAACAGAATAAGATACGTATACTATTAAAGAGGTATAAGAATTGCTTAGCAAGAGGCCTAGCATTATAGCCATTTCTTAGTTAGTTAATTACCCTACGTAGGAGTAGAAGATACTAAGCTTCCTGGGCCTAAAAGCTAGATAAGGCTTAACGCATTAATCTATTATAGATCCTTATCCGCTCGTATTATAATCTCTTCTTCTATTAATTATAATAAGGGAAGATCCTACGCCCATTTTAGGTCCTTCAATAAATTAAAAAGGTTTATGTTTAGCGCTTTATTAAGTTGTCGAAGGTATTATCCTTTCTTACGCTCGATTACGTGCAATAGGTTATTGTACTCTAAAACTATAAGGTCTTCCTTAAAACTATAACTCTTTTTTAGCTCTCTCCTAAAATCGCTCGGAGGCTTTACTTATAAGCGGTTACTAGCGGCTACTATACTCTTTCTAATGGACTAGTCTCGTATAATTAGGCTAAGGGTAGACTAGCTAAACCTATAGGCTAGGCTTAGCTAGCGTTAGCCGGTATCGATTTTATAACGGAGTCGGTCCTTATATTTATTCCACTATAACGTATTAGTAGCGGATAAATTAATTAAGCCTCGTTTTATTAATTTAACTCTATTACGTTATGTAGGGAATTATACGCCCTATATATAGAGTATTATAGCCTTATAGGTCCCTACTTTATGCGCCTTAGTTATCGCCGTCCGCGGAGATAGATAGGCTAGATTATTATCGAGTGTTAGGCGTCCTCCGTTTACCGCTATTTCAAGATAAATATTAGCTAGACGCGCTAATGTAAATCGTCGTATATAGCTATTTAAGTAACCGGCCGTTTTAAAAGCGCCTACCGCTTCTAATAGAACCTTAGGATCGTTGCTAAAGATCTCGGAAGTCTAAGCTACTCTATCCTACTATAAAAGATCTATAACCTCTCGTAGCGCTAGAAAGCTATAAACATTAGCGATCCCTAATACTATTAAGTAAATTTTATCGAATTTAACCCGAAACGTATCTTATCCCTTTCGACTACGCGAAAGCCTAGGGCTATATTTCGTATAGAGGCCCTTCTATATCCGGATAGCTTTAATAGAGTAGTCACTATATTAATTATCCTTCATTATAGTTAATCTTTTTATATCCTATTCCTCCTAAAGGGATAGATCGATAGGAGTTTCCGTACTTATCGAGATAATAATAGGTATTTAGAGCTTATTGTCTATGTACGTTACTACCTTAGAACGTTTTAAGGAAGAGCCTTAGGAGAAAATATCCTTAAGAGGTCGTTTTTTAGATTAACGATAAGTTAAATATCTTCTTTAACTAATAGGGTTAATACCTAGTAGCCTTCTCGTAGAGTTTTTTAACTTTTTCTATCGTATTAAAGTCGGACTAGATATTTAGTCTTCGTAGTTATCTTCGTCTATTTCTTCCTAGAATATATTCTCCTTAGTATCCTCTTCCTATATATTATCTTATTATTGTATTTCGTCCTCCTACTATACAATATAGCGTAGCTATACTTCGTCCTCTTCCTATACCTCGTCCTCTTCGTCTACTTCTCGTACATTATCTTATTATTCTTCGTTCTCTTGCTATATATTATTCTATTATTGTACTCCGTCCTCTTCCTATACTTCGTTCTCTTACTATATATTATCCTATTATTGTGCTCCGTCCTCTTCCTATACTTCATTCTCTTGCTGTATATTATCCTATTGTTGTGCTTCGTTATTTTACTGTATATCGCCCTCTTCTTATACGTCATCCTATTACCGTACTACGTCCTCTTCCTATGTACCATCCTATTCCTATACCTCGTCCTCTTCCTGTACTACGCTACTATTTCTTATATCTATACGTAAAGTTCTTCGTTGCCGTAGTCCTTGTTCCTCCTTCGAAAAGGGTATAAAACTAATACGGGGAGACTAGTAATCCTATGTATCGGAAGTACGTTTAGTACTATAAGTAAGAGCTTTTCGATTAGAAGTTATCTTACTTCCGGGACTCGGCTCTCTATTAAATGGCTAATCTTTACTAGTCTTATAGTGAGAGTTTATGTACACCGTTAGATGTAACGGTATAATTATACCGTGGGTCGGACCACCTAATTTATAGCTTACATTAGTATTTCTTAAGGTTACCTCGTTATTAGTAGTATTAACGTCCGCGGAAGGGAGGATATATATATTTAAATAAATTTCCGGGCCTAGTAAAGCTTCTACGGTCGCCTACCCTTAATTATAATTAATATCCCGAAAATTAAAATGGTCGACTAGACTTACTAATGAGAAGTTATTCCTTTCGAATAGAGTTATTCCCGAGGCGAGTATAAAAGAGGGCCCGATACGATCGGGGGTTATACTTTTATTTATATTAATATATATATCTAGCTTATATACGTAGTTAGTATTCTACGGCGGAGGTAGGAGAGCTCGCCGAAAATCTTCGGCCTATATATAAAAACCGATAAGCTAGGTAGTCGAATTAGGATACCGCTAATATAATATATTAAGACTATCGGCTAGATATATATAAGTACTTCCGCCGCGAAGTTTAAGGGCTTTAATTAAGAAACGTTGAAAACTCTAGTAGGCTATATAGTTTATAGGAGATAGAATATCCATTTAATTTATTAAACTAAAAGTAGGGAAGGATGCGGTCGGTTAACTATATCGGCTCGATTAGTAGGACCGGGGGGAAGCTGTTTCGAAATTTAGTTAACTAGGAATCTCCCCTAGCGTTTTATCGTATTTTAATGCCCTTTTCGAGGGCTCCGTTCGCTAGAAAACGTAGGGGGTTTAGTTAAAAATAGTATATAACTATTAATAGATCCTTAGAGTCTAAATTTAGGTTGCTTACGTTATATCAAAAAGAATATTACGTATATACACTATTACTCGTGCGAGAGAAAGGAAGTGCTACCACCCCCCATTAACTTAGTCTCGCTCGATAAGCACTACGGAGTCCTACTTTAATGGGTCTCTATGCTGCGAAATAATCGTTAGTGGCGCTGAATTAAAGATAATCTCGTGTAGAACGCGAGGGGCTTAAAGCGAGACATTACTCTCGCTACACAGTTTAAGTCGATAGTAATGCGTAACGGAAAAGGGTAGACGTAAGGGAAACTAGTTTATAGTTAGTTACGAGGGACTATACGGCGAATTTACTATATAAATCACCTATAGTGGGGCGAACTCCGTATTATTTATTAAGCGCGACGAAGTAGGAGTAGTACTAATAACTAGAGTATTCGAGAGTACTAGCGATGAAGTGTAGAATACGAATTACCTAGTAAACCTCGAAAGGGTATAACGTATTGTAACTCCTTAGAAGGTAATTTAACGAAACGCTAAAAGCCAAGAAATAAGTGAAAGATAAAGACTATTCTATAACTACGAATAAACATTAAAAAGAGATAAAAGTCCTTAAAGCGTAAGAGTCCGACATTAACCGCGACCGCGCTTTAAATATATCCGACCGGAGTTTATTGGCGGTGTATACTCGTGCGCGAATATTATTGCGACTAGCTCTAGTTAGTTTACTTTTCCTATAGAGAGTAGGTGTAGGAATGAAAAGTCACCGAAATATCGAATGTAATTACCTATTTATCCTACTACTAGAGCTGAAATATATTAGCGACTTCCTAAATTCCGTAAACTTTATACGTAATTCTCTCGCCGACTATTAGATAGCTCTTACCTACCTAAATCGAAGTAACTCGAGCGCTTCCCTTTATTAATATTTCTTTAGAGCCACGGGACCGAGAGTAAGAACGCCGGATTCCTTCTTTAGGCTATACAGTAATATAAATGCTAATTTATAGCTTTAAAACGATTACGTTCTCGAAGTACTTAAATCTTCTTTATAGACGCAAATATGTAAGCCATCGCGCTTAGTCCCTTGAGTGGACTCGTCAGGACTAAATCTTTCCTTTCTCTGAGAGATGACAAGACCGGTTTTCTAATCCATAGCGTAGATAAATAGAATGTAAATGCGAGTGTATAGTAAGAACATCAGTACAACCTATAGAAGCTGCAGCCAAGGTATGTTTTCTGGAGGAATAGGCACAGAATCCCCTGCGCAAATATAATCCAGCCTCCTCATGCTTTTGAGTATCGTCCGAACCAGGGGTCAAAAAGGAGCTCAGACATATGCGCTCGATGCTCATAGTTCTGTCTGAGCACAAGAAGCCTACCAAGCCACAGTTTGAGCCTGCGTCTTGTTCACTCCATGAAGTGCTGGGAGGAGAGCCTTCAAGACTTTCATCGTCGCCATCGCCACCCATCTTTTCTCCTCTTTTGACTTCCAGACAGCTTTCCAATTAGCTGACCAAGGAATTATTCCAAGTCCTTGCTGGACGATAGAGAGTAGAGACAGTCATAAAAGCGCGGGCGTGATGGGCAAATGCTTGACGGTGATCTCTCTAACGAGACATTGTGGCGCAAAGCATCGTCAGAGAGTCCTCGGGGTAACCTGCAACCCCTGGTGCTCAACTGAGTATTGCCATAACTGCAGCTTACGCAAAGCACATACGACAGAAGCTTCTCATTTGCTTCCAGTGCTTGGTACGAGCCTCGAGATATGTCAATTACGAATCGCTCGGGTATTACCTCAACGTCGTATTTCGCACAGCTGACAATCATGTGCATATCTTTGGGACAGAAAAAGGTACGGAGAACTCTGGAGTTTGTCCCTCGACGACTGCTCGGCAGCACTGTTTTGTAGGTCCACTCGAGCAGATCCAAGATAGCCAAGTCGTCCTTTGGAGGGCTTGTATTTTTAAGTGTCACAGCGACGAGACGACCGGAAGAGCTGCAATCGACGATCTCGCCAAAACTCTCATAATCGCCCAAAGCAGATGCTTCTAACGTGGTGATAGTCTTGCTGTCCTCCGGGTTGCGGAATTCAAGTGTGTGCTGTGCATGTTCTGGTAGTGAGCTTATCCATTGGCCAGTGGGTACAATTACCAGCTGCTGCTCAAATGAAGGCTCAGCGTACCTGGGTTGATACTGAGCCAAATTGACATCCAGTAAGCCTAGTGGGGTGACCAGCTTACCGTCATCTCGAAAGGCAAGCAGATATCTCGAATTCAGCAAGGTACTTGTTTGAGAAAGCTCTTCTGCTTCCGTGGCATGTCCAATCTTCTTCACCGTAGCCCTTCTTTCGTTTTCAGAAAGTCTCGCATCCCCTTACGCATTGAGCACGAGAAAGTGCGAAAAGAGCTGCTAGAAGCTGCCAAGTTTCTGTATCATACATTAGATCAGAGACCTATTGCACCAGCGTTTCAATACCATTTATACCTTCCTGGCAGTGCATTTGACCATGCAAGTCATCCATAGCTGCAGAGATGGCGTCCTTGTATCTGTGCCGCGCTTTAGATAGATTGACTCTCCACTGGAGAATATCATCGTCTTCCTCAGCGCGAAGACTCCAGATAATGAGTATAACACGCGACTTCAATGGGACCCCAGGCGTTGCCTTCCTAGTCTCCGCGAAGTAAGCGGCAAGTGTTGTGCCATCCGAGTCTAGTGCACCAGACAATGTGAGCCATACCTTGTGGTAATCTTCTTTGCTGACACCTGAGAGGCTCCGCTCTTTTGATACAACGCGTTTTCCTCACCAGAGAAGAAGAGCCTGGTTTGATTTCAGGGTTTGCAGATATCCACAGTAGTCTCGGATCATTTGCGCGTCGATCAATCAAGAGCAAGCCACTATGGTTGAGGCGAGCATGGTCAAGCGCTGCAAAGCCATATTCGTTGTCGTCGCCTTCACCGAGTGGAAGTTGTTTCGGCAAAATAAGGTTTCCTGAAGAGATTGATGCTTCTTGGCTCGCACTAGATGGTTTCTTCGCTCCTAAAAGTGGATCAAAAGAACAATCCCGCGACTGAAGCGTAACCACAGTGTCAGTGTGGGCCTGGATGTAGTTCTCTACGCTGAGTGAACGGCCAAAAAGCAGTCTTCGATCCAGGAAGTGCACATCGTTCGGATTGTAGCGAAATGTCTCCTCATAGCATTCGAATCCCTTGGACCTAACGTCTTCCACCCAACTGGCAACGTGAGGACATGGAGACCCTTCATGGCCTCGCGCATTCAACCAGATTTCGATCATGTCCCCCGGGAATGACTCCGGGGCTATAATGGCCAGCTATAATGCCAAGTTTTATGGGCAGCCAATCACTTCCCTCCCTGAAGGTCTGCCCGTGACATGTATCTCGTGGGATGGCGGATCTGCGATTGACATTCCAGCGGATGGAATCCACGCCTACCACACAGTAACTCCCGGGGAAGGATATCCGTCTAAAGAATAGAGGCTAGATCATTCTCTCTATCAAGTAATCCTCGCACAAGTATTGGTCTTGTTGAATAGCGAACAGAAGGTGGATAGAAGCTGAGAAGCGAATGGCGACAGCGATGGAATATGTTGGGAAATATTCAAGCTGGGAGAGGCTTAAATTGAATACTCAAATAATCGGAGGGTCAAGTTGGCAGTCTCTGTCACTGGGCGCGAGATTTAGAGGTATTCTGTCAACATCGACACGATCCTTGGCGAAGAACGCTGGGCTGATTTATGCACGTGACTTTGTTCCAAAGAGGGCAAATTACATAATGCTTCAAGAAAGCGTTTGCTTACAGGGCCGGCAGTTACTAATAGCGACGAGAATCTATTCTTGACCGCAGCTCTATTAGCGTGAAGATTGCAAGTTCATAACATCACTCTCATTCTACATATATGTATCCACTTCGAGTTTCCAGCCTTCAATGTCGACAACACAGGACGATAGCACTTTTGAATAAGGCCAAGGCGAAAAGCAAAAACCGGCTGCCAAGATGAGGCAAATCACTAGGCGCTTACACTGCCGGGCACAAATCTCACTTGCTGAAACCCCTCATCTTGTCATCTTTCATCGCTACACCTGAGCGTCTGAACTATTGAATCCTGGCGCCTGATGAAACCCTCTGCCTGTCTGAGCGCGTCCGAGAAATGACATAAAAAGGTAGCCCAACCTTAGATCTTTTCAACAGCAAGGCAAAACCCGTTTTATCCGTCCAATGGCTGAAGCTATAAGCGTGGCTTCTGGGCTGTTGGCTCTGGCAACTTTCGCCTTTTAGTCTAGCATCACACTCCATGGGACAATCCACAGTTTTCAGTCCCATCCTAAACGTGTACGAGATCTTACAGACGAGCTTGAAGCCTTAAGCGGAGTCTTGGGTCCTCTCAGCGAAACATTGAAATCTTCTCCCGACATAGATCTATCCTCCCTTGATCTTCCTTTACTACGATGTGGCAATGCCTGCAAAGAATTTCAGGACGAGCTGCTCAAATGCTCATCGCGGTCTGACAATTCGCGGGTCAGCTTTCGTGATTGGGCGAAGCTGAGGTATATGGGAGATGATATTGATAGTTTTAGACGACTCTTGGCAGGGTACAAGCTGACCATCACCATCGCTCTGACTGACGCAACGCTGTGGGTTTATGATTCAGTTAATTATCAAATAAGAAGCTCTTCTAACCTCGTTAGTCGCAATTCCACCGCCACCGCTGAAAGCATTAAAAGCTACAAAACCCTGGTTGAGACTGCCACTGATGACCTCCAGGCACATCTTGAATCTATCAATGAGAAGCTTGAGAGGGTATTTGGAAGGAGGGAAACTGATCCCAGCTCTGGTTCAACAGAGCTCAGTCAGATGAAGGAAGAGATTTCGAGCACGCAGAGATGTCTCCAAATATGTGATCGACTGTCTGAGCACATCAGCCAAATTCAGATCCCAAAAAGATCTGGAGGGGATTCTCCCGGAGTGTCTAATTCAGGAAGCATTCCTGAAAGAGTCATAAATGAGGGTTTGCAGGAATGTCGGGACAGCCTTCTTCTTACGACTGCGAGGCTCGAAAAGCACATGAAAGATCTCATGACGCGCATGCTGGCAAAGTCAAACAGTACAATGACCTCTGACAATGACAATGCGGATCTTGCAAGGCTACAAGAGGAATGGGAAACCGCTCGCCAATGCATACAGATCTGCTCCAAGGCAGACGGCCACTTAAAAGAAAATGTCAGTGTAATTGACAACTATGCCACCGGCGACGCCATCCAATTTATGGTGTCGACCGACGGGAAGACGATTCATGGTAAAAATCGAGGACATGGCTGGAGAACGAGGCAAGTTGGGGGTCACCTTAGTGATGCCACAGTGGTACAGTTGTCACAGGATATGTCAAGGATTAGCATTCAAACGGCTCACGATAAAGATGGTACCTCTCTGCCAAGCAATCCTATTTCTAGTGATGCCATGGAACGTGATCCAGATCCGCGCACCTGGGAGCGACATGGGCGTGGCTTTCGACTTCAGCCAAAGTCCGATGCAGAAGCGGTTCCGTCTGCTTCAGAATCAACAGACAGATGCCCTTCAATGACCCATCAAAGCTCTCGGGTCTGACGCTCCTTAAGGAGATGTTGCGGGCATTTTGGAGATGGCACTTCACACAGATACGACTTATCCATGTGATTCAGAGGCAGGAATGGGCCATCCTCAGTGCTACATTCATTGTAGAGGAACATCTCACCGCGTCGTTGTCAGGACAGCTCTTTACATATCGCTAATTCTTAAGGGTTAAAAGAGTCGGGAGCACTTGAAATCTGAGGACACTGAATAGCGAGCTCAACAGCGAGAAGCAGAGTCCCCAAAGATGCGATACCGTAGCTCATGGAATCTCAAACAATCGTGTCCCACATCGTCGAGAACTTTTAAATAGGCCGCGATTGGCTACAGCTCTTTGTTCTACACTGGGAATTTATTTAGTATCAAAGGGGCCTGAACACGAGATGGAGCCATCCAGTCTGTAGGGACAGTTTCTGATCAAACTCTTCAGCAGCCTTTTACACATTGCTAGTTGCTCCGAGCGTTATATTGTCTCACACTGGCGTAGCCTACAAAATCATCTAGAAGTTTAAGCTGCCACATCATCTACACAGTTTACTAAAGTGACGTCCAGGGTCTTCCGTCACCCTCGGAGGCTGGTCGATAGCCTCTAGCTGTGACGAATCAAACTGTTTGTCGAGCATGGAAGTGTGAGATGGTCTCACAAATCTTCTCGTTATAGGATTTGAGGAGTCCGGAGAGCTACTGCTTCTGCTTGCGTAAGGTCTCGCGGAGAGAAAGTTACTATTTCTGCTCCTGTCTATTCTCTTCATCCGTGATGGGGATGAAATGCTTCTCAGTAAATGCGTGAAAGGACTTGGTAATCGTATTTCTCGGTACTGGTCTTCTCATCCTTGATGCGCTCGAGCTCAACTTATGTCCTGGAAAGGTGAAAGTCGTCAACTCGTGCGATATTCTGTAACTGACGTTCGAAGTGTCTTAGATGATCTTCAAGATCTTGACTTGTAGTATATATCATGCCTTTGTAATTATCAAAAACTCCTCAAGTGACCGTAATGGATATTCTGTGCTGATCATCGGTAGGGACCCGGCTAGGTGGGTAATAGTCTTGCATTATGTCAGTGAATTCATTTCACTCGCTCCCAGTCCCTAGAACTCGCTGCTACACCCCTCGAATGCCGACTGTAATTGCTTGATAGCTTACTGGTGGTTTTTGGAAACTTCGGACCGTGTTAAAAAGTTAATGGAAAGCTTCCCCAACCCCATCTTCGTGAAAGAGCACAGACCAAAAGTGAGGCGCATTGTCAACTAGTCATAGATCCGGAGGGCCACCCACCACCTCGATTGCATAGCTCTTGCTCGCCGCTGACGGCAGGGCGTTGCCGCGGGACCTTCCACGTAAATGTCTTTACATTTGTACCCTTGTCGATGAGCAACTGCACAACTTTCTCATAACTGTAAGCTATTACCTAAGAAAGACTTCGCATATCTTTCGAGCGGTGGGATGGACGACATTACTTAAGGCCCAGGGTGACATCAATCCGCTGAAATCGCGCAGAATTGCCCCAAATGATCACACACCTTCTGAGCGCCCATGGCTGATTGCCGAAACTCAACAGTGTATTGAGTTGAGTACAGGCCTAGAGTGGGGTTCTTATTAAGCTCAAACCAGTAGATTAGCAGCTCTACTTCACTATCAACGTCATAGACATAGATGGATCAGATAGCCAGTTCATTGCCGATAGGAATAGGGCAATAGATGACTATCAGGGTTGATTTTGATTTCTGGAAGCAAGAACAGGAAAAGACCTGCACTTATAGCTGAATGCTGCATAGCCGCCTAGCGAGGCTGGGACAGTCCATGAATCAATTAATCAATCAATCAACGGTAGCGTGCTGCAGTAGGTAGCCTGCCGCAGAGGCTGGCGTGCCGCAGAGAATAGCCGGCCGCCAGAAGGTAGCGTGACGCAAGACGTGGGCTCACAGCCACACTTCAAGTCTGATAGACGGTAGTGTGGCGGTGGTAGCCCAACGCAGAGGATAGCCTGGCGCAGGAGCTGGCGTGACGCAGAGGATAGCCGGCCGCAGAGGGTGCGCAGCCCTAGAGATGTAAGTGTCCCAGGAGAGTCGGCCCAGGACAGCTGCCGACCTAGGCGTGCAAACCCAGTCCCGGCATCATTACAGGGCTTCACCGGTCACAGGAACGATGTCTTTGCTCATCTGTGTTCGTTGATGGCTGAAGACGTCTCGTCATGAGGTGTCATTGCAGCGGACAAGACTTCAGATCGGAACAACTTCACACTCTCCACGAATTTAAAAGGTACAAGATGGATGTATAATAACGTTATGTATACGAAGTTTCAAGTTAGACAATTCTGATTTGTGTCGATTGGAAAAAGTGGTCAGAAAGGGGCCAAGAAAAAAGAGCAGAAAAAGGGGGAGTCGTCTACAGGGCGAAAATCATGGTTTTAACAACTAGAACGAACTGTGTCTTACGTCAGACGCCCTAGCTCTACAAAACCTCAGCCAGTTAGAAATCAACCATATAAGCCGAGAGGGGAGATCTTGTGACGGCTTATGCTTCTCCGCACGCAAACCACAGGCCGGATCTTACTGACCCCAAACCCCGTGCTGGGCACAACTTGGTAGTACATCCCACCTAATATAGTTCGGAAGGTCCATAGGATAATGCCGAAGCGATCTGCTCGAAAGATTAATCATAATGTCCATAGGAACTGCTGTCCCTTACATTGGCCTCTGTTGCCGCGTGCTTTTCTTTCAGATTTTGCTTTCCCTTGATATTGGTAAGGAGCTCTTTGATCTCAGACCTCGGTCCATGTGGTGATCTCCCACCAGTACCCGACAGAGTCAAACAGCGACTGAGAACTTCCCAGACGCCAGCCAATTTCATTATATAGCAGAAGCTTTGTAGTGGCCAAGGACAAGGGTAGTTATTTATAGCATTGCCAATATTAGAGGGACGAACCCGTGGACTATTTTTAGCCACGACCCATTTTATGCCAAGCCTAAAAATGGAAAGCTATCCCGATCTTGAGATATCAGTACCAATCCATGCTTGATGTACTTAAGACATTTGCTTAGCCAGCAACGTGATCCGGAGCAGAATCCAGCCGTAGACCACAACTCTCGAGACAGAGCTACAACTATCCGATACAGGTACGTCCGCTTGTAGCATCGTAGTGCGAAGTTTCACGATCCTGCTGGCCGCAAGAGCCACGAGAAGCACCATGAACATAGTCGCCTCCATCGGGGTCCCGAGCTACGCAGCAGCAAGCTGTTCAGAAATAAAGGTATAGTTAAGACACATCCAAAATAGGTCTACTGGTTCAACACACCCACATTATACTGTCCAACCTCATTTTACACGTTCACCCAGAAGCAAATTTTCATGACGAGCCTTGTAGACGCAATTTGCCCCCGCTATTATTTAACTGAGTGGGAAGCCTTTCTGTCAGAAGGATATGACGGGAAATTCTGATCATTCTATAGGCATCCGGAATCCGCACAAGGGTGCTCAAGAGTAGAAACCAACCCCGACGGCTGGGATCTGGCAATCAAGAATGACCTTTCCTTCTGAGACGATCCACCATATCCTGTTTTTCAAGAGCATCGATCGGCGACCATCACTGGGTACGACTTTATCCACACCATCTGAAGTATACTGGATAGATTGCGTTGGAAGATTGCGATTTCTGTCAACGATTATGGCCACGCACGCTTCCATTCATCTTACTCGTCTCTGTCCTGGGTACTTAAGTTGACTTGAGGCCGGAGATGATTAGTTGCAATAGACGGGGATATCTATCTCGCTCCTTCCTCACAATCACGACATTTCCTGAAGGCTCAGAATGTCCTTTGCTGCTTATATCTGCTGGAGAATATCGCCCATCGACGGGGGGGGAGGCTCGTGCTCTGTTCCATGATATTGTACGGCCCTCCAGGGGTATGTGGCATGCAAATTGGTGTGTTCGTCTCCATTGTCTCCCTGCATGTTTGATACGTTAGTTGACCTAGTCGCGGATTGCCCCCCTGCCCCCAAAAATATGGTATCTCATGCATTTCCAAGAATTCATTCTGAGCTTCTGAGCCGTGGGCGGTGTTTCCAGTCTCAGCTGATATCTCATGATCCTGGGCTGATTTCTTGAGAGAACAACAAACACAAAACATCTCTTGTGTGATGAGGTGTCCCATCTGAGCGACTGGACATCCTCAACCATTCACCACAATCTGGAGGTCGCGAGCATAGCGCTAATCTTCAGTGCGAGAGGAAAATTAGGTAAGCAATCTCAGTGTCCTAATAGAATAGTATATTGTGTCGAAAGAGCACGTATCCTGACCCGTCCTCGGCGGTGGCGATCAGCCGGTTTAAAACCACGGAGAAGATCAGACAATTTGGATCGCCCTTTATACTCTTGTTTCTCGCTTCGCCAGCACGCGAATCGTCAGGACGGGAGAAAATGTTGAGTGTCACAGTGGCCTGGTCCCGCAATAGTCGGACTTTATCAACGCCGCTCACGACCCTTCGCTGCTACATAGAAGTTTGAGACCGGAGAGATGCAACAGTGGAGTATCCTATCTACACCTAAGACTCTAAAGTTGCGTTCTAATAAGGTCTCATTCAGACGACGACCTTTTAGAGGCATTGACTGAAGTAATATCTGCTACTCGGAAGTCTAATCTAACCATAACATGCTAGGAAAGACCTGGCATGATCTTCATACTTCTTCAGGACTCATCTCAAATTTCCACATGGCCCTATCTGATCAAAAACTCTATCTACAATGAGTTGTCTAATTATACCGCGAGAGAAAAAGGACAGATAAGCGCGCCAGTTCCAAACCGTCGAGCCCTGTTCGTCCGAAGATTGAGTGCTAACATTCATAGAGGTTGCAAATACGAACAACGCCAGACGGACTGTTAGACGTTTGACTAGTCGTGAGGCAGTCTCCCAGCTGTAGATTCCGACTGTCGTCCGTGCGAGCGCCACTCTATTCGTGAGACGGAAGTCATTCTCAAAAATGATATATCTCAATCCAGTGTACCTTGTCAGCAGACCTCAGCCACCTTGCTGCCGTTGGAGGTACTCACCAGAACGTACTGGCTCTCCCACGATTCTCAGAAAACCTGGTTAATCCAGTCCAAGAGTCACGCAAGCGGAAAGGTCACTCACGACCATGACTTGGTAAGGCAGGCTGCTGCGAACTGAATTCTCTCCTCGAGTGCCGTCGCTTACGAAGAGCTGGCTAACCCCAGCGCCATTCCATAGAAGGCACTGACCATTCCTTAGGCACGCTGGACCTTAGACTCTGTTGGAGAGAGTCAAATGCAGCAATGAGTGGCCTTTCTGCGTAACGCTTCGCGCATACTCTCGACGAATTCCTGCTAGAGTGACTTGACGAGAGCACCTAGGGCCGGCTGCGCACGGAGTCGACATGGATGTGCACAGTGCACTAATTTCTAGGACTGATGCACCCTAGACGATAGCGGGAAGAAGGCGGCTTAGCATGTCTGGAATTATCTCCCAGTTTTCCAGAGCATAAATAGCGCCCTCTTTCCCCCTTCTTCGTTTATCCTGCTCCTTCTCCCTCTCCTTCTCCTTCTCCTCACTTCATCACGGCAACATCCTCCGAACATGTCCGCAGCACAATCGGTCTTCGACGCTAGTCAACTTCTTCATGATGGTGATTGCGACATCATGGACGAGTACAACACTGTTGTGGAGGGTGCCTTGGACATGAGGAGGAAGTTCGCCTCCATAGTGAGCCAGGCACGACGACTGAAGACGGAATTGCTGGCCAAACAAGCTGAGGTCGACCATTTAACCACTCGACATGAACAAGATCTGTCGGATCTCCAACATTCCGCCGAGGTCACACGACACCAACTGCGAACGCAAGGCCACACATTGCGGCGGTGCAAGGAAGCAAACAAAGTGCTGCGCAGCCGCAACCAAGAGCTGGTCGGCGAACTGGAAACTGCGCGTAAATACTTGGATCAAGTCGACAACCTCCGCTGCAACATCTGCACCGTCAGCATCAAAAACGTAGTGACCAAATGTGGCCACGGCTTTTGTAGACCATGCCTCACCGAATGGCTGCGGACACCAATGAATACCTGTCCGATCTGCAGACAGATTGTGAAACGACCTGATATCCGGAGTATCTACCTCGATGATGACAAGAGGGCCGCTGCTGTAATTGAAGATGACGCCGCAACGGAAATTCTGTCGGTGCACAGCGACAGCGATTAATGGAGCTTTAACCGTGGTGGGCTGTGATTAGGCTAGATCCCGTGTACATAGAGTTGAGTATTCGGGATTTTCGGTTGATGTTGGCGGTACAACCTGGAAAATTCTACAACTGGAGAAGCAGAAGCGGAAGGGACTGGTGACGTTATAGACTTGGCGGTATGTTTAAGAGGATAACAAAGTCATTTTTATGGAATTCAAAGCTGACGATGGAAATTTCGACCGCTCTAACTGCTCTCTGCGTGGTAAGTTTTCACTGCCCGATCTTTCCGAAGACTGACATTCGCAGGTGAGAGAGGCTGAGAAAATGTGTTTACAGCTGTCATTCCGATGAAATTGCGCAGAGTAAACGGAATGTCTGACTATCTCGCAGTCGGTGGCATATTGTGGACAATTACAAATGAGGTCAGCCGACCTCGACCCAATTCCGACGGCAATCGCTTTACGCACGCTTGACCACCATGGTTCAGATTCCAAAAGTGAACTCAGTCCAACTTGCTCGCAAACACAATCATTGGTACTTCTTGGAGCGCGGCCTTCCTCGTCGTCTGGCCTGCATCTGCCCCTGGGACTGGCGTTGGACCCTCTCTACTTCCCTGGGTGGGTATTCATTAGCCGGTTCACATGTAGCAACCCAAGGTACTAGGACTAAGTATTTACCATTGACGGTTTTGTACCTAAGAAGACGCTTGTATTCCCATACCACTTCGTTCTCAACACTGTGCTCCCCTCCGTCTGAACCGATAGGGAACTCGCACGACTTAGACCGCGGCCGGACTTCTAGTACAGTGTTAATGGACGGAGATCTCTAAGGTCGTCTCTTCTAGATGGCGCGACGATTTTAACATAGCCGCGATGGCGAGAGCTTCTTACGACAAGGGATGTGATCGTCCTGAATATCCACTCCCCTAAACGATGGGTTAGGCA
This sequence comes from Exophiala aquamarina CBS 119918, assembly GCF_000709125.1. Taxonomy (NCBI): domain Eukaryota; kingdom Fungi; phylum Ascomycota; class Eurotiomycetes; order Chaetothyriales; family Herpotrichiellaceae; genus Exophiala; species Exophiala aquamarina. Next base: position 417,295 of record NW_013550578.1, read on the forward strand.
ACACTACACCACCCCTTTTTCTAGATAATGGGAATGTCGGATGGGGATGAACGGTATACCGGGCACTCTTGTAAGAATCATCTAACGTATCGTTGAACGTAGATTATTCAGTAGCGCCAACTACTCTAACCGCACTAGGCCTGTAACTATTATCGGAGAGAGCGACACTCCTAGCGCGGCTTTCCGCTTGGTTATAGCCACTAAGCTGAAGCTGTCGATCATTAAGTGCCGTCGTGATATAATGTAGGTTGTCGGCTCTTTCGTTGTGGTCGTGCTCTATACGCCGCTCCACATCGCGGTTTGCTTCGTGGTCGGTTCGTGAAGGCCGACGACACGAGGCAGGCCTGCCAACCTCATATTCAAACACGTCACTTTGGAGTGCAACTCATTCGTACTATCCGTCGACTCTTCGGGTTCGGGAGACGAAAATAAACTATCCTGCTGATTAAGGCTGGCCTCATCGATAGAGTACCGATTATCGTCCGCCATCGAACTAAGTTCGCCCACGGAAGATGTCGTGGCACTAGCAGGGTCGAAATCCGACCCGTCAGGAGCGTTAAGGGTCTGACGGCTTTCATCACCATCGACATAGGGGGTATAGCTTCCTGTTTCTGGTCAGACTCCCGTAATGGCCAGCTGAAAGGGATGATAAGAGAAGGAGCACTAGACTCACGCGAAAGCCCCCTCAAGCAGCTAAGGCTGACAACACAAGCGCCGAGGCCTGGATTTGGAAGGCCTCTTTGTTGCTCACCACATGTAGGACCGTTCTAATCGGGCAACACTTCAACTGGCTGGACCTAGGAAGCTCGATTTTGACGTGGACGCTGTTTCGAAGGATCTTCGAAGATAATATTGTTCATTTTATGAGGAGGGGAGTGGAATTTATAGAGCCTAAGTAGTTCTACCGCCAGGAAAAGCAACAGAGGGGTTGGGTCCAGTGGTGCCTATATACCATTAGATAGGATAGCGATATACAATGCTGGCAGCGTTGGAAGGTTACATAGAAGGTAAGTAGTCCCACAGCCATCGCGTTTATTGGCTGATGAGATTAGGTTACAGATTTCTGCACCAGGCCGGGATTCTCTAGCGCGATATTTCGCAAGGCAACCTCATAATGAATGAAGACCCGACCAATCCATTATAGCTAGTATTTTCGGTCGACCTCGATCTCTCGATAAGGACGCGACGAGAGGGATCTTTAGGCGTACGTAGTAAAATAAGTATAAGAGTATTTATAGCTATTAGATTACTTTTAGGCGAGAAGTACTCCCTTATATACGACTATAAATCGTTCTTCTAGGTACTTTTCTAGATATATATATACTACGACGGAGTAGATAAAAAAGGTAGAGTCGTTCCGAAGTTTAAGAAGTAGAACTATAGAGATATAGATAACTTAGCTAAGCTAAAGAAAGGCTTAGTAGCTTATAAAGGTAATTTTAAAAGGATACTCGATAAAAATTTTACGCCGTACTATAGGCTAATAGTCCCTTAGGTTAATAGGCTATAGAAAATACTTTTCCTAAATAGCGGACGATGGGAAAGGGAAGATAGGGAACTACCTTCCCGATTGAAGGATATCCTCCGATAAGTATAAACCGATCTAGAAATACTTATAGAATAAATAAACGGGAGGAAGCGATCCGTTATTATAATTCGATAGCGGACTAGACTACGATCGAAGGCAACTCTTAGTAAACGAGGGTTAGTTAGCTAGTGTAGGTAAGGCCCCTACCGAGAGGATAGCGACCGGAATATTCTTAACGCGACGGCTAGAAGAATTCGTAGATTGGGAATACGTATATAGCGAAGAGCTAAGTAATATCGGTCCTTAATTACTTTTTACGATCGAGAGGCTAACCTTTTCTACTTAAATAACCTACTCCGTAGTAGATTAATAGCTAGAGCTACGGTATTATAGTTATCTAGTATTTTCGACGTCTATCGAACGGTCTTCTTATTAGAGACTAGAATACCGTGCTGGATCCCGAGCGCATAAAGATAGAGTTTTTCGGAGGTTTACTTACATGCGTAGAAGCGGATGCCGTAAGGAAATATACGGATGAAGCCCCCGAGTTGTCGAACGATTCGGCGGAAGCAGAAGTACCTAGACATAGATCAAAAGAAAGCTCGTACATTGTTGTCGGGGCGCGTTCCGCGCAGAACAACCCGGAAGGCATTCTCAAACTGAAAATATAGCGAGGAGGCTGGTATGGGTTCCCCGGTGACGTTAGTAATGAGCTATTATCATTCAAGGTTAGAGCCAGTTTACGGAGTAAGGGTGTGCTAAGAGTTGAGCTGTAGATAAAGTGATGTTGTGCCAAGACTGCTCTTAGGTCTTAGCAACGGGGCACGCTGACTAAGGCGAACCCGTCTAAGCGCAACATGAAATCTCTGGCCTTCTGTCCCTTGCACAGCCGACCTTATGCGAACAGTCCACTGGACATCCACTATCTTCATCAATAATATGTTATGTTTCTGAAGCTAATGGCTCATCATCAATTGTTTTCCGGATGTGCGCATTTAGTGAAATCGTCTACTCAATGAGCGTTTGGTGCTGGATCCGGTTAGTGCCATGGCAGTACAGGGGGCCTCCGATGGGCTGTGGCTGAAGGAGGCCAGCCACAGATGCAGAAGACTCACTAAGCCGTGGTCGACCTAGTCGAAAACGCGAGTCCTCTACACTACCAACTAGTATTCTAGTAGTGATTAGAAACGGCACCGGAGAGGACAGCTCTCCGGGCTCATAACCTATTGTGAATTACGGCAGTGGAAGCATATATATTAATTCTTATATTTCTTCTACTTCCTCAGAATATAGGAGCATATATACACTAAAGTAATATACTAGAAGCTTGTTGAAAGTAGGGGCTATTAGTGTTGTAATATAAGGCTTAACCGACTATTATAAGGTTAACGGAAAAGTCTTATAGAATTATTCCGTACGCTTAGATATAATAGGGAAGCTTCTAGTATATTACTTTAGTATATATATACTCCTACATTTCTAAGGAAGTAGAAGAATAATAATAAACATATACTTCCACTACCGTAATTTACAATAATTAGCCTCATAATAGCCTCGTGGTAGCCTTACTCAGGGAGTCTACCTATCGTCACCTATAGTGACGATAGTATACTCTACTATAGAAGGTGAAGGGGATATCGATGAATAGTAAGAAGGTAGGTGATGATGATGGTGAAACGACTTCAGCGAGCCTTCGACTAACTATAAATCAAATGCTGAATGGTAAAATCGGAGAGACGTACAATCTCCAACCTACTCAGGTTACCTAAGATGTATCGTTAGACGAAAGAGCCTCGGTTAGTTAAGAGTATAAGTCCCTTATAAATATACGATTTAGATCGCCTTTCGAAAAGATTATAACACCGATCCTTCTCGACGAATCGTTAAGTAGACTCTAGTCCTAATCTACTCACGATTTACTAGAGTTATATACCCATTTCCCTCTACCGCTCACATTCAACAAAAATATCATTCTAAACCGCCACACCTACCAAAAACTAATTACACCTAAGAAAGAGGATCGCTAGATAACTAGTTATATTATCCTTATACACTAGCATTCTACGGATATAGTGTTGTTAGGTGCTAAACCCTAGCTATACAGTCTAGAAAGCAAGAAGCAACTTTTCTCCCCGCTATTGTATTGGAGTGTAATCTTCTTGGAATAGAAAGCGCCTAGAAGTCTAAAGGAAAATTTAGCTGAGTCGTCCCAAACTCTTGCGGAATTCCTTCGAGGCTATATCGTATATAAAGATAGGAGTTTAGGTATTTATATCGGGGATCTAGAGTAGTAAGGCGTTCTATAACTTTCGTTATAGAATCAATCCAGCTCGAGCTAAATAGGAGGTTGAGCCATAGACGTTAAACTCCTACTAGTATCTCTAGGTTAAATCTAGGCAATGAATACCGTCTAGCATGTAATGGATATACTCGAAGGAGATCTCGCTCGGTTACGTCTAGACGCTGGGGAGAAGGTATCGACTAACCGTTCACTTCTAGCCTTGCGATCCGTTGAAACGCCATCTAGTCAGCGGGGCGTACATAGAAATATAAGTGCAAACTAAACTTTATTAGTTTAAGTCCTAGTGTATATTTTTACATCTACGAAAAATAAGGGCTAGACAGTCATCGGCCTACGCCCATTGATAATAACTATAGGATTTTATTGCGACCGATAGCCGAGGCTCTTTTTCTTAAGGTTAGATGGCGACTTCGTACTCAAATTTGATACGACGGTTGTACGGTCAGCCCTAGTTAGAACTTTAACGTCCGTTACTAGATATTATTGTCTAATATTAGAGGTTAACACTATAGACTTAAGTAGGAGTGGCTTTTTTAGGCCAAGATAGACTTATATTAGAGTAGGCAGACCCGATGTAAACGCTATCAGGATATACAGTAGCGTTAAGGTATTCTTTAAAATAACCATGTCGACCCTTTACGAGGTGACACGCGCGGGTTTGGACTCCGTTGGAGTTTCAAAATCAATAGCAGTCACCTAAAATTCTTTAAGTATTAGTTAGGTTGACATCGGTCGATCAGTAAGCCGCTGTCGCAGATTACTATACGTATAGTGTACTTACCCGTATAGCCGCACCTCATTATAAAATTAGTTTCTTAGCATCTTGTGGCTCTAATGTCGAGGCGGAAAAATGAAAGTCGTTGGGGAAACCTATTAACCCTAATAACCATCGGCAAGACTACTATTTTCTATAGTTAACGTTCTTAGATGCTACCTACGCTTCCTCTAGTTTTATAGCCAGAACAACGCCGCATTTCGTGTTTAACTCCTAACTACACAATAAACTAGGGGTAACGGCCTTTAGTACGGAAATTTTGCGAGCACCGGTAGCCTTAAGATCGACCGGTAATTTTCGACTATATAGTAGGTAAAACTCCGTTTCAACGATTTCTACGACTTAACGACCATTCTAGATGCTATTAGTTAAATTACTTCGGTATCTATAAGGGCTATAATATTTTCCTACTTAAATATTATATTCTCTATACTATATAAGCTTCTTCCCGTATAATTAATTAATAACTTTAGGTGAATAGACGTGTAAGGATTCTTAGGCCCTATTTCTAAGCCGCTATTTAATTTTCGATTATGGGATGTATATAGCTTTAAGAATATCATCGTATTCCTCCACCCCCTCTCGCCGGGAGCATTACAACTCCCCTAGTAAGCTACTAGGGCTGTAGCTCTACTATCTACTCATCCGTCTTAGTTACTTCTACCAATATAATGAGCTTAGCCTCTATCCGCCTAATTAAATGTCGATAGCTAAACGATTATTATTCTGCGATACTTGAAGAAAATGGTTTATCACTAGGGGTAATACGTATAAAAGCTGCAATATCCCGTGGTGTTAGAGGATAGCTCCGATGAGGCTATTAGAACTCCCTACCTACCTCATCGCTAGGCGTTTTCCCCGTAGGCTTAAATAGCTAGGCAAACTCCTTAGTATATAGTACCTCCATTTAGAAGTTATTGTATAATGCTTAACTATCTAAGTGTGGATGGAGTTTGTTATAGGGGACTAGGTCCCTAGGGTATAAATTGTACGTTATACTCGGTTCATCCTACTCCGATATAGACATTAAGACTAAGTGGATCGCTATTTCTAGAGATGAATACATCTACATATTTACAATGTTTCCATTAATATCGACCATTTATCTCGGTACTAGCTGAGGATAATATATAGACTAGAGCTAGTCAACTTACATTAGCTAAGACTTACCTAGCGCTCTACTATTAATCTCTAAATACTAGTAAAGCGGTCTACTAGCGCCGCTTCCCGCTAGAATTCGTAACTCCTACTTCTATAGTTGGATATTTTTACTCGAACATTTAGATAATGGCTTTACGCTTATTGCGATGTTGTCAACATCTATATCCACAAGGTGTAATAGTTGCTTAAGTAATCGCTATATTTAGTCAGTAAATTAAACGTAGGGGCTAAGTCGAGGCGTACTCTTACTACCCCTAAATATATCGTGGAGCCATTGGCCCCGCAGGACAGATAAGCAAGAACTTGAATGCCGTATTCTGTGTCCTTTTATACCGCTGCGTACCCTTTAGTTCCATACTACGTTGCCACAAAGAAGATTAGCGTAATGACGGACAGAAATACAGTGTAAATAGACTGATAGGAAGGGGGAGGGAGAGAATTATATCGGAGCATCTTGTATACACGGATAATGGTAAATCGAGATATCTTAATACAAGACATTACGCAGCGGAGTAGATAAGTGTATACTGGATAGTCGTTCCTCGTTTCGGCCAAATAGTATAAAAATGGCCGATAAAGCAAGATGTATCTAAAGCTATATACCATCTCTAATTTATGTATAACGCTATCCTAGAGTCAACATTACGATTAGAGCCGTCTAAGGGAACTATAATATACTTAATTAAATTGTAATTCGAGTCCTAGGAACCGAAAACATCTAAAAGTCCGTCTCTCCATGTTTTAAAGTCCATCTCTATCTCTAAAATCGTAGTGTTGCTTACGAGAGTCTTAGACTTACGTACCTTACAAGCTTCTCCGTCGGTCTTTAGGTAGAGCTTCTTAATAGATTTACTTATAATCGAGAGGAATGTTAAATTATGAGTAGATACGGCGTATATTCTTCTCGTTGTATTAGACGTAAAGCGCTGCCCGTCCTTAATTTCGTAGCCTCGGACGAGGCTATTTAGTTTCGGCTGATCTATATAATCTAGATTCACCATAGATGGGAGCCCGAGAACTATTCCACTATACATATTAAGCTTAACGATAGTCCAGAATACTCCTCTCCGAAGATCTATTTCTAGGTTAGATAGACCTTTACAGGAAGTCTAAGAATATAGGCCCATCCTTATCGAAGTGGCAACAGTAAGTCCAATGAACGTGTGAGCTGTGCCTAGCCTAGCGGTAGAAAATAAGAAAAGAATTAAGCACACAATGGTCTATAAGCCGACTAAATCTCGATAGAGATCTAGGTTTCCTATCCTTCGAGCGGCGATAAAATAACGTATTCTAATAAAGATTATTAGCTCATTCAAGTAGGGCCATAAGCAGGAAGATATACGCTTACTCCGCTATACCTTTACAACTATATTATTAGTATATGTCTTATTGGAATATATAACCTAAAGTAAGGATAGAATTAAGCAAGGTAAGGAAACTATAATCTAAATCTTTAGGGCCTATTAGACCTAGGGTATAAATACGGCGTATATCTCGCTGGAACGATAGTTCGTGTAGAAATTAGAACTACGGATAAATTGTTTTAAAAACTATATCTACAAGCTTATACGTAATGTATCTCGAAGGTAGAAGCTCTAAAAATGGAATACTAGCTGCACTAAGTTAACTGTCTAGGATTAGAGAGTCGAAAAGGCTTACTATAGTATTGTGCGAAAGTGTGCCTTTATCGGTTTCGCTAGGATCCTAGCCTAATAACTACTAAGTTCTCTATAGGAAGACGTAATCGGATGCCCCTCCGTAGTATTCGGTGGAGTATTTCTTAATCGACCTTATTCTACCTCCACTATCTATTATACTATGGAGGCGACTCCTCGAACCTATAGATATACCTAACTTATCTAATGTTAACGGCGGCGAGTCCGGTAGAGAGTTAAAGAAACTATTAATCTCAGTATATAATAGTAAGGATAGCGTTTACAATTAGACTCTAGATATCAACGCTATCGCCCCCCGAAGTCGACCTTCCAGTATCTTCGTACGAGCTCCACCGACTAGCTTCTAACCTCTAGTCGACGTATATTTACAGTCTACACTTAGGTATAAGCCTTCTTGCTAGGGTTAACGCCGATTAATACTTACGGCGGCCGAAGTCCTTACAAGGCTCACATAGCTACCTATCATCGCATCGAATCTTCCTTACGTAGCATTCATTGTAAGCTCTACCTACTCTAGAGCGTCGCGCCCGTTTCCGTTGCTCTAGAGGGCTAGAATAATTGTTATAATTACTTTACATCATCAATTTCGATCAACAGTAAAATAGTCGGCTGTCTCAAGTTTCAGCCTCGGACTAGAATCCTCTCTAGAAAGAAAATATCGGTGCTCTTTTTAAAGCGGTTACCTTACTACGTAATAATAAAAAGATTATAGTAGTAGAAATATTCGGTATAAGAATTTAAATAAATAAGTAAATTAAGTGGGCGGCACTAGAAATTACGGGTAGCTATAGGTCTACGTAGAGCCGTGTGATATAAAGGGGGATAGTAGGTTAGTGATATAGAAAGAGGCTTCTTTTAGTTACTCCTATAGCCGAGGCGGCTCCTTTACTAGATCTAGGTTATGTATACCAGCTTACGACCTTAATCGTATCGTATAGGTAGGTGAAAACGAGGAGCAAAACTGCAACACGAAAGCGTTCGTAATTAAGTTTAAAGGTGATATAACTTAATGGATTAGTTAGTTATAAATTAGTAATTACTTCGTATCTTTTAAGCTACCTCTAAATAGTGGACTAGGGACGGATCGAGAATTTATAATCTTTAGCTGATACCGTTAATCGATACGTATATAATTTCGAGTTACGTCTAGACGGACCTATTAGCTATAATAACGAATCTTATCCTATTAAAGGCCGCAGGCTAAAGGCGGAGTAAAATCTCGATCCGTTCCTACTCCACTATTCCGGGGTAGCTTAAAAGATACGAAGTATCACTAAGGTTATACCGGAATATAAATTTTAGTAGAAGCTTAAACACGGACGAGGTTAAGCTAGAACTATACTGATACCGAGTCATCTAGTTAATCGATAAAGGTAGATAGCTCGGAATCTTGTTCCCGAGAACTTTATTTTCTACATAATAAGATAGGCTGAAAGCAACGCATAGAGTATACGTTAGTACACCGATGTTCCCCTGGGAAGTATATTTCCGTAATAGGTGTATTTTCCTTAAATTCTAATCGGAGTTCGCCCTTACCGATTTAACCTAAAGGCCATAAGATATCTTCTATTAAACTAGTAGATAAGCGACCTAGTTCCCTCATTATATACCCGGCGTTATCTAGTGTAGTAAGGAATAGAGAACTACTACTATTACCTCCTTCCTTATAGTACTATACGCTATAAATACCTAGCTAGCGTAATATCTTTCCCTAGCTCTTACTTATTTCCCCTACTAGTTGTATAGCCCTATCTTATAGCGATAATAAAATCCTAACTTTAATACCTATTACTACGGGTCCTACTAACTACTAACTAATACACTAAAGGTATGCAAAGTACCTTACGCCGGCGCTAATTACAAGACGGAGAATGCCTACGAAAAGCCACCCGAAGGCTACGGCTCGCTGCCCCAACCCTTATTCGAACTAGCGGCGCAGCTCTTTTCGGCCCCGTATAGATTCTAATTCATTTAAGTTTTAATCCATTTACGTCAAACTCGAGGGAGCTCGAGCCTAATGCGTCTTTTCCTCACGCTTTAGTTTAGATCACTAATAGCTTATATATCTATTAATGCCGATCAAGTTATATACTACGGAAAAGACACCCTATACTCCCGTAAAGTAATAGTATATATTGAGAAAAATACTTCCGTAGAGACTATACTAGTCCAAATAGAACGGTGGATATATTAATATATGTCGTGCATACGGCTTTTAGCGAGGCACGTATGCTTCATAACCTATCGCGGACAACATAACTTACGGCACAACCCTTCCTAGCTATCAATATTTATTAACTCGCAAGATTAATGTACGCGGGGCCTAAAAGTTGTAGAGCTCCATCGACTTACACTACTACCTATAATGTAGCTCTCATTTTATTCCATATAGCGCTTCTAGAGCCCTACTCGACACCGATATAAAGAGGTTAGTAGCGTAAGTATAAGAGGCGCGGTAGATCTAGATAAAGTCGCGTAGCTTCCGTTCCCAAAAAATTATTCTACTAAATAGAGAGAAAGGTAAGCTATTAGCTATCTTACATCTTAGTTTTAGTACCTATTTTCTTACTAAAATCCTAAGGACAAGAGAATCCGCCTTCCGCGGAGGCGCTAGAACAGCGTAGCACTAAGATCACCGCCTTATAGGGGTATCCTTAATTTGCTCGCACCCCTTCTATATAAAGAATAGCGCTACGGTTGCCCGAGAAATTTTATTAGCGTCTACTTCGCTGTACTAAGATGAATCCGTCCGCTACTTAACGCTCTACCACCGATTATACTTACTAGACGATACTAGGGATATTATACTACGGAATTTTAAGTAGAAGTCGTCGTGAAAATAGCTCCCGCGGGCGCAAGACCGTCTCGGATGCCGGATCGGCGGCTCCTCCTGCGGGACCTTCCCTAGGTACGAGTCCACGGATTAGCCGCCCATCTATTTAAACTAATAAACTCTAGTAGCTACGCCGTCGACTACGGCACCGCTTTCATCTACTAGGGCGACCGCTACCGAGCCTATACCGACGTCCATTAGCCAGCCGGTCCCCGACGCTCTTTTACGCGCCTAAGCGCTACCGGAACAGTATAATAGAAAAGCATACGACGCGCCTAAGCTGCCGCAGCTATATACTAGCAATTTCGACCTGTGGACTAAAGCCTTAGGGCGTCTAAAAGAGTCGAACGAGGACATTGTAGCCATTATTGAGAAGTTCAGGACAGAACCAGACCGCGACTCTACGAATCGATCCGATATAAAGAGTTTAGCGGTAGACATCTAGTAGAAAATAGAAAAGGTATTTAAAGGGTAGCACCACGATAGCAGGGCACGTTACATTATCGAAAATACCGTATCAGTATTAAGTAAGTTTATTTCTACTATTAACGTCGTAGTCAGCTTTAATCCTATTTATACTACTTTACCATAGGCTACTATTCGATCTATTCTCGTAGTAAGTAGCTACACAGTTCCGACGGCGGGTTATATCCGGACAACATAGAACTCGAGTAGCCTATCTCATTCAGGAATCGAACTAACCTCCGCAGATTTTGAACGTAAGTAGCGAGTTAAAGAGTTAAGTCCTCGCGGGACTTACTAAGGTCGCTTCGCTCCTCGTATAATGCGAGACATACTAGCAATTATATATAGTACTAGATCCTGTCCTCCGGCCGCCGGACGCCGCTCTAGATAAATTAAAGACATCCATCGTTTAAGCTTATGCCGAATTATAGTTATTCCTCGGTTTCACCATCCAATACAAGTAGAGTAAGATTAAAATAATTAATGCTCCTTTTAAGCTTAGCGACGTAGAGAGCCATGCCCATAACCTCTCGGAGAGCGAAGGACAACTACTTTAAGCTGTAGACGACTATAATAAGCACTATAATCTTTCGAATCTAGCTAAATTCATAGAACTTCTAGAGCTTATAGTAAGCTTCCGCTAGATCGTCTAAATAGTTTACGACTAGGTATACGTCTCGAAAGTATCTTCAATAGGAGCAACGCTAATGTCGTCTAAAGTAAATTAGTTCTTGAACGAATCGATAGCAACAATCAGCGTAGGATTCTAGACTAGATCTTACCCATACTATATGGGGACCATTACAAGATAGTGAGGAAGGATAGAATAGTAGGTACGTACTAATAGTTACTATAAGATAAGAGATTCTATAGGTGGGAGAACGCTAGTTCGTCAGTAATCCTATAGCTTTAAGGTTCTAGTAAGTAAGGTTTTCTATAGCCTTACTACGCTAGATGTTTAGTAAGCTAAGCCTCGCTAGCTAGGACTAGCAAGACCTTCCTTACCTCCAAGGTTATCGACTATATTTAGAACCAGCTCGAAAACTCAGTACACTACGAGGGCTTTACGTTCTTCTACTGCGACCGGAATAAGGAGGAACGCCGAAAGCCTCTCTCTATCCTTCGAAGCTATATTCGCTAGTTGTCGACTCCCCTAAGAAATCCTACGGACATACGAAAAAGTCTCCTAGACCTTAGCCATAACACGAGACGGAAGGCATCGAAGCTCGACTTCGACGACTATAGAGGATAGCTACTAGAGTCGGTGAATCTCTACTATAAGACAACCCTCGTACTTAATACCCTAGACGAGTGCGAACCGGACTCGTAGAGAAAGATCGTCGAGACGATAAATTACCTTCTTTCTAGATCCGAGAGGCCGCTTAAGGTCTTCATCTCAAGTCGTCCTAACGGCGATATCCGGGCGTACTTTACTTCTCGGCCGAACATCGAAATTCAGGCCATAGATAATTAGGGCGACATCGAGAAATTCGTCAATAAGGAAATAGATAGGCCTAGACGATGGGGACCGATATCTTCTCCACTATAAAGAGATATCGTTAAGATCCTCCTCGAACGTAGTTAGGGAATATAAGGTCCACTTAGATGTAAAATCTTTAGGATATATCTTACATAAAATAGGTTCTAGTGGGTATATCTATAGATTAAGTAGGTACTCGAACTACTAACGGAAGAAGATATCCGGAGTAAGCTCGGGAGACTTCTAACCGGGCTTAAGGAAGCCTACGACGAGATCTACAATAAAATTACGAAATATAAGTACGCGAAGGTCCTCGTAGATCTTGCCTATATATAGGTAATAAGTACCTATACACTACTCGATAGCGAGGAGCTCCTATCCGCAATTCGCATTAACTCCGACCTAGATAACATTAAATTAGCTAGTAATATTACCGAATCATCGCTACTAGCTCTATACAATAATCTACTTATCCTCGATTCCTAGCGAAAGGTCTAGAGGTTCTCGTATCTTTCGGTGACGGAATATTTCGAAGAAAACTACTAGGACCTTCGGTAGGCTTATTATTACGTTGCAAAAAGTTGTCTTAAGCTTCTAATAGAAATATACAAGAATCTAATCATCGAGAACAAGGCTAAGGGCTCCGATGATAAGCACGACTCCGAACCACAAGACATCTTAGATCTAGCGTACCCATTCTAGAAATATTTACGGCACTACTAGATAATCCACATTAGATCCTATAAGTCACAAGTAACAAACGACGACGAAGACGCGGACTCTATATTAATACGCCTTTTATAAACCTTTCTTCGGTCTCCGGGGGAGAGTAGTGTACAATACCGAGGATAGTATCGCTAGATTGTCTCTAACGGTTAGAAGAGGGTATTATTATCTATCTTTTATAAGGTAGATATAGAAGAAATCTCTCCCGAAGTCGTTACTATCTTCGCAATATGCCGCTTCTCTTTTTATACCTATTTACGGGACTAGTAGGATAGCCTAGAAATCGATATCTCGTAGACGAACCGCCTCGGCAACAATCTCCTAGTACTTACCGCTATTACGGACTATAAGGTAATTTACGAGAACCTTCTTAAACGGGGAATATTAGTGGATATACCCCTTCGAAGTTAGAGGCACGGCAGCGCCCTTGCAGTAGCAGCGTCTTAGGGATAGACCGAGATTATCGAGCTCCTAGTCTAGAAAGGGGCGGATGTAAATATACTACTTTAGAGCGGGAAGTACGGTAGCGCCCTCGT
>NW_013550578.1:430786-446215 GCF_000709125.1 Exophiala aquamarina CBS 119918
TCTTAGGGATAGACCGAGATTATCGAGCTCCTAGTCTAGAAAGGGGCGGATGTAAATATACTACTTTAGAGCGGGAAGTACGGTAGCGCCCTCGTAGTAGCAGCATCTTAGGGATAGACCGAGATTATCGAGCTCCTAGTCTAGAAAGGGGCGGATATAAATATACTACTTTAGAGCGGGGAGTACGGTAGCGTCCTTAAAGTAGTAGTATCTTAGGGACGGACTAAGATTATTAGGCTCCTAGTCTAGAAAGGGGCGGATATAAATATACTACTTTAGAGCGGGAAGTACGGTAGCGCCCTCGTAGTAGTAGTATATAAGGGATGGCCCGAGACTTTTAAGTTCCTAGTCTAGAAAGGGGCGGATATAAATATACTACTTTAGAGTAGGGAGTACGGTAGCGCCCTTATAGTAGTAGTAGTAGTAGGGGAATTAGTATATAAGGAACGGCCCGAGATTATCGAGTTTCTAGTCTAGTAAGGAGCGGATATAAATATACTACTTTAGGGCGGGAAGTACGGTAGTGCCCTCGTAGTAGTAGTAGTAGTAGGAAGGAGGGACTCCGAGATTATCGAGCTCCTAGTCTAGAAAGGGGCGGATGTAGATATACTACTTTAGAGTAGAGATTACGGTAGCGCCCTCGCAGTAGTAGTAATAGTAGTAATTAGAGGAGATACCGAGACTATCGAGTTCCTAGTCTAGAAAAGGGCGGATATAAATATACTACTTTAGAGCGGAGATTACGGCAGCGCCCTCGCAGTAGTAGTATCTTAGGGACGGACCGAGGCTATCGAGTTCCTAGTCTAGTAAGGGGCGGATATAAATATACTACTTTAGAGCGGGAAGTACGGTAGCGCCCTCGTAGTAGTAGCATCTTAGGGATAGACCGAGATTATCGGGCTCCTAGTCTAGAAAGGGGCGGATATAAATATACTACTTTAGAGCGGGTAGTACGGTAGCGCTCTCGTAGTAGTAGCGGAAAGCGGAGAAAGCGAAGCTATAAAGTACCTTCTCGTAGCCGGCGTAGATACTAATTAATAGGTTCGGGTCGGAAGATACGGTAGTACCCTAGCTGCTACCGCCTATTGGAGAAGGGTTAAGTATATAGAGGCATTAGTAGAGGCTAGAGTAGAAGTAAATCTAAGGCTATAAAATAGGCATTTTAGGACTACTTTATAGGCTTCGCGGGCGGATATCTCTTAGGAGGATCGAGAGCGTATATAGGATGGAATAGATAACGAATATCTAAAACGTAAGAAAGCTAAAGTAGTAGAATTACTTTAATATTACGGCACGATAGAGGAGATATAGTTCGCAGACACGACATTCTAGCCTCACCCCTTTTAAGTATTTAATTCGCATTTCCATTATAATGTAACGTTTAATTCGATAGAGCGCGCTAGGAATATTAAGGACTATTTTCTCGGGTCGACGCTACGAAGTCCATACTATAGATAGCTATCGAGGCAGATAGAGCCCCCGCCTAACGTCTCCGAGAATACACTCGCGACGAAATATACGTCCTACTTACACAGCTTCATCCCCCATCCCTCTCCATTATCTCAGCATCACTCTAGATTCTCCCGAGGAACCTATAACACGGCCCCGACCTCTAGCTACATAGAATCCCGTAGGTTCGGCCGCTACCTCCCCTCCACTCTAAGAGAGCCGCTCTTAGCCGGCTAGGATTAAACGGAAGTACTCGTATAACCCTCAAATAGAAGTTAAAGACGAAGTAGACTAGCCCTAAGATAAGCGCCTCGCAAAACAGCCCCGAAGAAGTACTCCTCCTAACCTCGAGCCCTCTAAGAAGAACTTTCAAAAAGGCTCTAAAGCCGAAGTAGAAGCTAATAAACTAGGAGGCGTACGTCCTGTAAAATAGTCCCGAAGACTCCGCCCCCCGAAAGACCAGCTCTCTAAGGAGAATTTACAAATATTCGACGGGAAATAAATCTCGTAACTAACAATGCTCTAGTTCCCAAACGGACCTCGTTAAGGCGGTCCATAGCCGCATTATTAGAAGCGGAGACAGTCCGATCTCGACGCTCCTCTAATACTATAGCCCCTCTTCTAGGCGAGAATACGTATAAAACTACGATATATACATCCGTATAAGTTATTGTGAACTACTTTCATAGTGCGTAGGACAAAATATATACCTAAAGATTACTAAAACACCCGATGTGCCTAATAGAAGGAAGCTAGACTAGAATTATGACGACGAACGAGGACTTTACCGTCCGTCCACTTCGACTCCGCTCTCTATTTCTTAGATTCTCGAATGGCTTCTAGTATTTAAGATCGTCTTCGATTATCTCGGATTAGCAAGGAAGGGGCGGTTAGAAAAATACTTATAGCGGGGAGACGGAGCGCATTCTAGTTCGTTAAACTAAACTAAATACTCAAACGATCGAAGGTTAAGCTGTTAGTCTTAGTCACTATACGTAGGAATAGGAGCTATTTTATAAATAATTATCGGCATTTCCTAGATTAGAAAAGTTAAGATGGCTCTTTTAAATTCTAAAAGCTCTAGCGCTTAGCGAATAATTCTTAGCCCATTTCTTTACGTAACTTCTTTCCTTATAAAAGTGGCCAAATCGCAAGTTGCCTCGAGACAATATTTACCTATAGAACTCGTTTCCCTACCTTATTTATATAGAGCTTATTAAGAGCGTATTCATTTAGTAGGTAATTAGTAACGACTATCGGAGAAGATGGCACGGGTAAACCTCGAAGTTCGAGAACGGATTCTCGGCCTCGATTACGCTTAGACTTTCGATAGTATAGATTTTTATAGGGATAGCGACAGTAAGAGAAAGTATACTATATAAAGTTAGATAGGAGTAGATAGCTCATTATTAATAGCAAATACATCTATTCTTAACTATAGCTATACTAAGCATAAAGATTGTAACTCTATAATACTATCCTCATCTCCACTTCAAGTTTTAAGCCTCGCCTATAGAGGATGGTAAACTCCGGAAGGGTAAATAAGGTAGTCTAGTTCAACCTAAAAATTAAAGCCTATAATAATTCTAAATACGCCTAAGAAACATAGTTTAGGTAAGACTAAAAAGTAAACTTATTCTAATTTACTAGCGACTAGAATTAAACGTACTACTTAGAACGCGGCCTTCCCCTTCTTCTACCCTATATCTAAGCCTAGTAGCCCCGTTTCACTCGGTCTACTTCTTCTTCTAGGTATTCGTTAGACGGTTCCTACGTCGGAATCTAGGGCACTAGAACTAAGGGTTTTCCGTTTACGATTCTATAGCCGAGAAGACGCCTATATTCCTAGATAATTTCCTCCTCGACATCGTGCTTCTCCTCGTCTAGACTCGAGGGAATCTTATAGGACCTAGGCCGTAATATAAGTCCTAGTAGTAGGAATTCTAGTCGAGATCTCATAGTAGTTAGAGCTCGTCCCATCTAGGTAGTACGACAATTTTAAGATAATCGTAATAGCGAGACCTTCTTTCGATAAGAGGCCTAATCGTCGCTAATATCTAACCCCCTAGACGGTAACTCGGGCAACGCGACACTACGCCTTTTTCTAGACAACGGAAAGGCGGGAATAGTAGTTTACTACGTATTTCTACTATAACTACTTAATATAGATTATTAAATTAGGCTAACCGCTCTTACGGTATTAGTCCTGTGGCTATAGTTAGAGAAAGACATACTACTACTACGCCCTCCTACTTAGATGTAGCTATTGCGTTGGCGATCGTTACTTACCGTCGTAGCATAGTGTACGTTATCGCCTCTCTCGCTATTATCGCTCCCTATACATAGCTTTACACCGTCGTTTTCTACTTAATTAGTTAGCGATGGCCGAATTCTTAAGGTAGACCCGCCAACCTCGGACTCGAGCATTTTATTTTAGAGTATAACCTAATTCGTAGCGTCGCCACTTAATATATCGTCCTCTAAGTCGATAGCTACGTCTATTATACATTAGCTTACTAAGTAGCTAGATAAGTCGGGGAATAGTCTAGTATCCTTACCTTAATTTTTTCCTTAACTCATCCGATTATAACTATCCTAGTGGCCTAAAGTTACGGCCTCGCTACGCTTATTAACGGTGGAAAAAATACTTATATCACTATCCATCGTAGACCCTTCGGGCTCGGGGGATAAAAATAGGCTATCCTACTAACTAAGACTACCCTCGTTAATAGAGAAGCGATTATCTTCCGACATCGAAAAGAGCGAAGGTGCCGTAATACTAGCAGGGTCGAAATCCGACCTAGTAGGAGTACCGTAGACCCGGCCGCCTTTATCGCCATCGATATAACTAATAGAGTTTTCTATTTTCCGGTTAGAGTCCTACAAAAGCTAGCTTAAGGCGACAATAAAATATATATACCGGACTCACCGGTAGACCTCCTAGAGCTACTAAGATCGAGATTAGAAGCGCCGAGTCTTAGACTTAAAACGTATCTTTACTGCTTACTATAGGTAGGATTATTTTAATTCGGTATAACTTTAATTAGCCGGACCCGCGAAGGTCGTTTCCGACGTAAATACTATTTCGAAGGGTCTTCGAAGATAATATTATCTATTTTAGGAGGAGGAGAGGGAACTTAGTAGGGGTCGAAAACTTTTACCGTAAGGAAAAGTAATAGAGGGTTTAGGATCGATTAGTCCTATATACCCTTAGAGAGCGATATACGAATTATAATAATAGGCGAGGTATCGTCCATTTAGGTAATTTATTTAACCCCTTTAAACCGATAATACTCGTCGCTTTTAGAATAGTAAAAGGCTACACTCTACCCCTAAGGACACTACGTCTCCTCGCCCCTCTCCTCGATTTCCTATAATCGATCTAACGGAGACGCGGATAATTTCCGCCCTCGAGTCGAGTCTCAGTCTAGGGATGCCGGTCGAGCTGAAAACAATAGTTATAGGACTAACGGGAGGTAGCGAAAGGAGAAACGCTTACGAATCAGCTCGATATCCTCGCTCCATCTAAAGCGGCGCGCTATTTTCGCTACTAGCTCTACGTTCGACATCACAGCGCGAACAATCTCCTCGACGGGCCTAAACTCCCTATTACCGACTCTATTTAGGCCGCCGCTCCCACTACTCGTACAGGAGAAATAGCCAGTACTACCCTAGTTACGTTCCTAAGGCAATAGCGTTAGAATTTACGGCCGACAATATAGAATCTAGTTGTAGATCGATTCATTAATAGGATCTTCCTATCTCTCTATGCGGACGGAGATGGAACTAGATTAAGTAGTCGAAGGGAGGTAGTGACGCTAAACTCTACCTCCCTCCCATCCTAAACTTAGCAAATAAGACACTGGAAAGATAAAGGGATACTTACCTTCGGGGCCTAAGGGCCACAGTACCGAGCCTATATCCCTTATTGTACACTAAGTGGCCTCCCCTATTATAGTGTACTGACTACATCTATACGACCGCCATACTCGAGACGCTCGCATTACACTACTAAAGCCCATATTTAGCTACTTAGCGTAATAGAAATTAATAATGCAACACAAATTCTATACGTCCCCTACCGCCAGCCTAATGCGCATTCGTACACGACTGCGGGAGGGGTAGGCTCCGTTAACCTTACAGGATCGTCGCTAAGTCGCCGCGAGGGGTACTCGTCGGCAGTTTAGCCTACAGCGTGGGTGCTGCAGCGCTAGAGCATCTTTTAATTTAAAGTTGGGACGCAGGATACTACCGGAGGACGATCTAGGCGCGTTAACGTAGTCGAAAGGTCTTAATGGCCTCCTAACGGAGGCCGGAACTTAGCGGCCATAGAGGGACGTAGGAAGGGTGCCTACCTACCGTAGGTCCACTATCTAACCGATGGACGGAGTGCCGGTAAACCTAAAGAAAGGTACTAGGTAAGTTAAGCGGTTCGAAGGCGATATAGATAGGGAAGGCCCCTCGAGGGCGGCTTCTACCTATATAAAATTAGGCGGCGGATAGGGCTACCTCCTAAAGGAGGTACGCCGCGCGAGACGGTAGTCGAACTCGTCGACGGCCGAGAAGCCCCGTAGGGAGTCATGAAGGAGGTGTCGAGGACGTGGGAGTACTGAAGGACTAGAAAAACGGCGAGGGACGAGGGCTTTTTATAGACGGGTAGTTTGAGAGGGTCGGAGGAAAAGCGGCGAGAGCCCCGGCTAGTTAGTACTAAACTCGAATAGGCCGCGCTTTACCCCAACGGGCTACACTAAACCCTATCGGGCGCCGTTTAAGCGGCGCCAAACCCGACTTCGATAAACCGCACCCCTTTCACCACGACGGAGATTATTAAATAAACTTATAAAGTAAGTAATTCGTAAGCGATTTATAGCTAAATCTCCTACTATATCTTTAAAGCGCCCTAGAACTAATAGTTCTACTAAGGATTCTAATTATTACTCTAGCTCTAGTTCTAGCTTTAAGTAGGTTTCTAGCTTTAGGTACTATTCTACTATACTAATAGTATACTTTTTTATTTTATATTCTATTTTTATAGGTTTTTAAAGTTAAATTTTAACTTCTTATTATTCTTTAGCTCTATAGCTATTAAGTAGTAGTTATCTCGTATACTTTATATATACTATATATTAACTAGACTTTATAAAAATATCTTTATTTTATTTCTACTTTCTAATTTTTACTCGTAATCTTATTTACTCGGATCCTTAAAAATTATATATCTTCCTAAACTTAGCGAGTAGCTCGCTCGCGTTTAATAGATATTTCGTAGATTCCTAGATATCTTTCGCCTTAGAGAAACCCTTCTACTTAACTAGATATCGATATTCTATCTTAGTATTCTAGTAGTCGAGAATCTTTTCGACTTTCTACTATTTATCTTCGTCTATATCGATAGGTCTAGGCTTTTTATCCTCGGATCGTATACGATACGATTCTAGTAACGATATATAGAACGTATTATATAGCCTTCTATACTTCGTTAGTAGCTTTAGTATATAGGTATTCTAACCTACTACCTTAAGTACTTTAAAAGGCTATAAGAACTAGTTACCTAGTTTCTTACTTATTCTTCGCGTATAAATAAACTTAAAGAATAGTATAATTTAGTTTCTTAGAGTATATATTTATAGTCCTCGACGCTTATTATAGTACTTTACTATATTATACTATACTCGTTTCTACTATACTATAGTTTCTTATCGAGCTTTTTTAAGCGCTCTAGCTTTCGCTTATATAAGGTTATTATTATTTTCCTACGATTTTCGTACGATATTAATATTTATTATAAGTTTAAACGTTAAGACTTAAGAGAATAGTATTTTCTTAGTCGTAGTATTAATCGTCTAATTATAAGCGTACTTCGCGCTAGATAGTAGTATAACTTAGTCGTCTTAATAGTAATTAATATAGTAACGTAGATAATATTCTAGAGTCTAATTTATTCTCTTAGTCTATTTATCGATCTAAGAGTAGAACGCGGTCGAAAACTATCGCTTAATCGCTAAATAATAGTATAGAGTTTCCTAGTATACTAAAGTAAATATCGTATTCCTATTACTTACGATACTCCGAAGTATATCGAATCGAATAAATATTTCTTCTACTAAGATATCTCCTAGCTCTTTAACTATAATTTCTACGCGGCACGAAATATAATAAACTATTTTAGATAGTCGATATACTACTATAAGTAGCGCGTCGTACGCTATTCCTCTACGAGCTAAGGGCGAGAGCTCCGTTATAAAGTCTATAGATATATTCTACTACGATTTTTTCGACTATAGTAGTACCGCTAGTAGTTCGTATAGCTTATATCTCGATACTTTTATACGCTAATATATATTATATAAAGAGACGTAGATTCGTACGTTCTTCGCTAGTTTAGGCTACTAATAAAAGCGCTTAATAATAGTAAAAGTTCTTTTTCGATCGAAATAGCCTTTCTACTAGAAGTTATTATAATTCGCTCTTAGGATCTCTAATCTTATACTAAGATTATAAGGTATATATATCGCGCTTTACCTTTATACGAGATTCGCGGAGTCCTCGCGCTATACTCCTTTCTAAGCTTCCTAGGAAATTCTTTCTTCGAATAGCTTACTCTACTTACGCCTTTTATACTACGCGTCGATACTTTATAGCGCTAATAATTCCTTAACTAAGTTACCTAGGATTTAGTCCTTCTAGACCGAGGTAATTACGTTCTCGTCTACGCTAAAGTATATATTAAGCTCTACTATAGACTACGAGGAGCGTCTACTTCGTACTAAGAATATATTATTACTAGACTTTAACTTTATACCTTTATTAAGAATATTAAGGAATCTATACGCTTCGTCCTTACGCGTATCCTACTTTACTAGAATATAGAAACTATTCTTAATCGAGTCTTTAGTTTATCGAGCTAACCTTCGCGTTATAGTATAAATAGAAATACTTATAGCGCTTAAGTTACTATTTAATAGCGAACCTTCCTCGCTACTTAGGCGAGACCGAAGAAGTTATAAAATAAGTTCTTAGAGTACTCCTAAGAAGTTATATAGTTTAGTTAACGAGATAAGTCGTTAGCGAGATTCTTCTTCTTTTTTTAATACTATATTACGAAGTTAAAGGTACTAAGTACCTTCGCCTAGCGTACTTATCTATAATTTAGTACCTTTATCGATATAAAATACTTTAATATATTATAATTAGTTAGAACTAGTATACTAGTCGTAGCTTCCTCTAAGTAGTAGCGCTACTTCTTAAAGAATTCTATAATAGCTAGTATTTCCTAATTCGATATTCTATAGTTACGCTCTACGACGTTCTACTTTCTTAAAAAGAAAACTATAGATTTCTATATCGTTTATTCTCGAGTAGTACGCGACTTATATACTTACGAGAAAATCGAACTATAAGTCTTCTTTAAGGCGTTAAATTTTATTTTATACTATTATATAGAATTATAGTAGACTAGTAGTAGCGTACTATAAAAGCGTACTTTTAGTATCTTTTAAGCCGCTTTAGCCTCGTCTATTTATTTAAACGAGTCTATCTTTTTCTCTTTCTATATTTCTTTTAGAAGATTAGTAATAAAGGTAGTTACTTATAAGTACTCTATAATAAAATCTCGATAGAAGTTCGTAAAACTTAAGAAGACTTAGATTTTTCGGAAAGATATCGATCGAAGTTAGTCTTAAACCGCGATAATCCTTCGAAGATCTATTAAGATACTCTCGATTCTTATAATAAATCTTAAGAACTCGACTCTTTAAGTCGAGAACTTATACTTCGAAAGCTTAATATATAGTTTATACTTTCGAAGCCTTTCGAGTACTAAGCGTATATACTTAGTATATTCTATTAAGTCTTAACTAAAAATAAGAATATTATCGAGATATACTACGTATATAATATTAAGGAGCTCTTCTAACGCTTTATTAATATAGACTTAGAAAGTTATCGAAGTATTAGTAAGACTAAACGATATAACTAGATATTCGAAGTAGCTATATCGCGTACGAAACGTAGTCTTCTAGACGTCCTTCTTATATATTCGTATCTTATAGTATATATTACGTAAGTTTAATTTAGTATATATAGTAGCGCCGGCTAATCGATCTAGTATCTTACTAATTAAGGGTAAGGAATAACGATTCTTTATAATTATTCTATTTAAGGTACGATAGTTAATATAGAGTCGTAAGCTATCGTTCTTCTTTAGTATAAATAGAATAGAAGCTTTCGTAGGCGACTCGCTCTTTCTAATCTATCTTCGCGCTAGGTACTTATTAAGATACTCGCGGAGTACTTAAAGCTCCTTCGTACTAAGGAAATAGATTAGCCTATAACTCGTTATCGAACCTTCTTCTAAAGGAATCGAGTAAATTACTCTAGTATCTAGCGATAGCTTACCTATATCTTCTTCTAAGAATATATTACTAAAATTTCGATATTCTTTCGGTAAAGAGACCGCTATACTTTCGTTATTATTCTACGATTCCTCCTTAATAGAGTTACTATTAGACTTTAAGTCCTTTAAGTAGATAGTATAAACTCGATAGATTTTAGCTAGCTTTATTACCTTTCGAAAGGAAATAAGAGCTATATACGCTTCTCGTACTATACGGTAATACTATATATTTTCGCGCTAG
Source organism: Exophiala aquamarina CBS 119918 (assembly GCF_000709125.1). Taxonomy (NCBI): domain Eukaryota; kingdom Fungi; phylum Ascomycota; class Eurotiomycetes; order Chaetothyriales; family Herpotrichiellaceae; genus Exophiala; species Exophiala aquamarina. The sequence goes on from NW_013550578.1 coordinate 440,872, forward strand.
CGAACTTCTAGATCTACTACGTAAAGCTAAGTATATTTAAGAATTATATTAAAGTTACTAAGATTAGTAGCTAGAAATCTATAGATACTAGAAATATACGTTTCTAATATATTAGTCGTATATAGAACTATATAGTAATTCTCGTAGATTTAAATTAGGTAGTCGTCGATAGCGTAAGTACGCTTCTTCGATATCCTCGTAGCGAGGCCTTCCTCTATAATTACTTTCTATAATATAAAGTTTAGCTTCGCTTCGGAGTCGATTAGTACGCGAAGCGTACGCTTCTTACTACTAAACTTTATATCTATAGTTACTATTAGTATTCGCGACGATATCGTACTACTTTCTAGTAGTCTTAATACGCTAGTAGCGCGTAGCGTACTAGGTATTAATTTTTTTATCTAGAAAAATTTACTCTTCTTCTAACTCTTATTTCTAGCTATATCGCTAGCTACCTTACTAGTACTCTACGAGTACTCTACTCTTATATATTTAGATTAATTATAGTTCTAATATAGTCTATTACCGAAAGTAGATCTATATCTTCTATTTTTTTCCTTCGACTTATCGTCGTACGAATAGAACTTCGAGCGCTTCCTTTAAGGAGTTCTCGCGCTCGACTTACTAAAAGAATACTTCGAAACTTCTCGTAGTTTAGGCCTTCTACTAGAAGTTCTTTAGAGCTTTTCCTAGCGCTATACCGCGCGTAGAACCTATTCTTTAGATTTAATATCGAGTAATTATCTTATTATCTCTAGTCGAATCTTAGGCTTTAATACGAGTAGTAGTTTCTAAGTATATATCTCGCGTTTAGATATCGATAGGATATTCGTTCGAATACGTATAAGCTCTTCTTATAGCTCTCGAACTATCTAGCTTTCGCTCTAGCGTTTTCGCTATAGACGACTTAGTACGAATATTAGGCGATTCGCTAGGTCTTATACTAAGTTTCGTAGGAAGTAGATAAAGTCTTCCTATATTAAGACGACTTCTTCTCGGCGCGCCTATACTAAAGTAGTAGTATTAGTTAGGGACGTAGTCGCTAAGTTAATACGATTTACGTCTAATAGTATCGTCGAACTCGATAGTATAGAAAAACGAATCTATTAATAGATATTAAACTTCTATAGGTTAGCTAGCGAAGTACCTACGTATATCTTAGGTTCTTCTATCTTAATATACTTTACTAGACTATCTTCTTATAGACTTACTAGCTACTTATAAAGAAGTAGCGTCGTACCTAGAATATCTATCGAATTATTAACTTACTTACTCCGAAGCTCCGCCTCTATTCGTTATATTTTATCTAGCTATTTCTTTTCTAGTAGCCTACGTTATAGTTACGCGTAGCGATCTTATATTATCGATATAGGTACGATACTTAACGCTCTAGAGCTTCCTTAAGAAGTATCTTCCTTAGCTCTACTAAGCGATAATAGTAGGTTACTTAAGTCCGCTCGAGACCCGCGCGTCTCCCGCGCTTCCTCTACTACGCGCTAGGTAGAGCTCGATAGTTCTCCTACTTAGGGCGATAGATTTTCTATTTACTCTATCTAAGCTAATAACCTTCTTTAAGTACGCGTTTTAGCTACGCCGCTTATATCCCTAAGTCTTTTCCTTAATATAGTAGTTAAGGAAAGTTCTTATAGAATTATAAGAGTATAAGTAACTTAACGAGAATACTAAGATAATCGATTAATTACTATATAGTCCTTAAAATATCGACTATAAGAACTTAAGGAGTCTAAAAACCTCGTATACGATTCGTATAGCCCCTAAGGTCTTATATACTAGGCTCCTTAGTATTTTAAGACTAGTCTTAGTATAGGATAGGTACTTCTAGGGTCTATCGTAGTCCTATCCCGTAATATATAGCTTATTTAAGCTTAAGGTAAGTTAGCGGTTAATAAATAAGAAGAAACCGAAGCCGTACGATTTTAGTATTTCTATAGTAGACTAAGGGACTACGCCCTTACCTAGGTTAATCTATAAGTTAATTTTATATAATTAATCCTCGAAATAAATACGAAAGAACTTATTAGTTAATTAAAGGCGGCGTACGAGGATATTAATATTATAGAGAGAATATTACGAAAGCTTTCTTAACTAAAGTAGAACGGAAAGTCCTTTAGCGTATTTCTCGTCGAGTTTAATTATACGCTACTTAAGACTAACGAATTAAACTAGGCTAACTCGGTAAAGAAGATATTTATATTAAACTATTTTTCGTACGACCTAAAGAGCGCCCTTATTATAACGCTAATTCTATTAACCTATAGAGAATACTATACTCTCTTCTATATAGTTAGTATAAATCTAGAGGCTCTTCGATAGAAGAAAGCTAGAGAAAAGACGTCTAGAAGTAACTTATTTAATACTACTAGCTATATAAAAGATAAAATAGATTAAACGTCGATCGTATAAGCTATAGTATTCTCGGTAGAACTATAGAAAGCTTTATAGATATCGTAAACGATACTTAATTAGAGAAAGAAGCTTAGAGTATATCTTCGCTATAACTAACGAAATTACTTTATCGTTAAATATCTTCTTCTTTTCGTCGTACGACCTAAGGCGAAGAGGAAGATAGTAGTAGTAGAGACTATAAATAAGAACGAGGAATTATTAAAAGAATAGCTTCTACTAGAAGTCGTCGATAGAAGCGTACGAAGAAGACGAAGAAGAAATAGAAGGCTTTTTAATCCTCGATAGATAATTAATTCTTTATAGTTTTATTACTTTTAAATAAGTAATATTATATATTAGCTTTAATTAATTCTAGTTATTTATCGTATAGCTTAATTAATTTTCGCTTTACTTTTCGCTATTCTTTCGAGCGTATTCCTATTACTTCTTATTTAATCTTCGAATTCGACTCTTCTATATAATCTAAAATCTTTAAAGTAGCGAAGGTTAAAGTCGATATTAATAGCTATAAGGAAATAGCGTTCTTCTATATTATTTCGAACTTAGCGTACGAAATTATTCTTAAGTTATATTAAGTAATAGGTTCGTAAGTTCTTAAGGATTACTTAAAAAGACTAGAATCTCGTACGAAGTACGAAGTATTCTCGGACCTATTAGTTATATACTTACTAGGAAGCCTCTTAGGATATTCCTAATAAGTTATTCTAAATAAAGAAGAATAGTATACGTCTTAGTACCGCGAATAACTCTCTCTTAATAGAATATTTCGATCTAGAGGTCTATAATACGCTATAGAAACTTCGTACGCCCCTAGACTATAGCTAAGTCTTCGTCGTAGTATTCGGTCTACTAGCTTAAAAAAGTAAAAAGCGTACGAAGATTTAAGTATTCTCGGCGACGATAGCGAATATTAAAAAAGTACTTAGAGTAAAGACGCCTACTAATTCGCGTACGAAGCTTCCTTAATAGTACTACTATTTCTTAAATATCTTTAGTCGTATAGAAGTAGAGAAGTTATTTCCTTTATAAGGAAAGAAGATTAATTATATAATTAACCTCGAACTAAAAGACGGAAAAAAACCTTAAGTTTCGTAGAGCTCGCTATATAATATATCTCGAGACGAACTCTTAGTATTACGATATATACTTACTAAACTTCTTAATAAGGAATTTATTAAAGTAAGTAACTCGTTAGCGGTAGCTTTAGTTTTCTTCGTACGAAAGCTAGAAGAAAGATTATAATTCTATATTAATTATCGAGAACTAAATAAATTAATAAAGAAGAATTAATACTTACTACTTCTAATCTATAAGACTCTACGAAATATCGAATAAGTAAAGTAGTATACGAAGCTCGATATTATCGCGACCTTTTATAAAATTCGAATTATAGAAGAAGATAAGTAAATAATAGTATTTTATATAAAATATAGCCTTTTCGAATAGCTAGTTACTTCTTTTAGACTTACTAACGCGCCTAGTACGTTCTAGAAATATATTAACTAGGCCTTATAAGATTACCTTAATATTTTCTACTTAACGTATATAGATAATATTTTAATCTACTCTTCGGAAATATAACGAAAGTATTAAAACTATATACGAAAAGTTCTAAGTTAACTCCGCGAAGTAGAACTTTAAGTCGATATCGATAAATACGAGTTTAAAGTTAAGTCGATAAAGTACTTAAGATTTATAATTAACGCGGAATAAGATATATAAATAGATCTAGTAAAGGTTACTATAATTTAAGAACAGTAAGTATTTAAGTTTATTAAGGGCGTATAGAATTTTATTAATTTCGTAAACTTCTACTAGAAGTTTATTAAGAATTTCTTAAAGATAATTCTATTAATTATAAAACTTATACGAAAGAATTCGACTTTCTATTAGAATCTAGAAGTCGATATAGCGTTTATATAACTAAAGAAAATATTTATAATAGCTTTAATCCTCGCTCTATTTAACTATATAAAAGAAATATTCCTAGAAGTTAATACTTCTAAATAGTATATAGGTAGTACTTTATTCTAGGTAGAAGAAGACGATTCTATACGACTCTATATATTCTTTTTAAAAAAGAACTTATCCGCGGAATATAATTATAAAATATATAATAAAAAAATACTAACTATTATATATTATCTTAAAGAATAGAATACTAAGTTAAAGAGCGGAAGTAAGTTCGAGATACGATTAGATTATAAGAATCTAGAATACTTTATAATTATATAAAAGCTTACGAAAAGATAAATATAGTAGTTTCTTATCTTCTTATAATATAACTTTACGATCTTTTACCTTAAAGAAAAGAATAATATATAGGCCGACGCGCTATCGCGAAGAGAATAAAATATATCGAAAGAAGAAGAGAATAATCGACTATAGTATTATATAATAAGACTACTAAAGCCGAAGTTCTTCGATATAAAAGAAATAATTTAAGTAGTTTTCGTACGAGTAGAAGAATTCTCTACTAAAGACTAACTAACGAGTAACGTAGTTAATATTAACTAGTTTACGATAGTAGAGTTAAACGAAATATACGAGTAGATTAAGGATTTAATTACTCGAGGAGTACCGAAGTTTCTATCTTTTCTAGCGATAAAACTATCTATCGCTAAATATATATTACGAGCTAGGTTATAAATAAGGTCGCCGGGATAGGCGCCCCACGTTCTAAGGGATAGTTTAAGGAAGGTTAGCCGATGGAGAACGAGGCTACATTACGTAACCGGAAGATGTATTACTATATTACTATATTATTTCTAATGCACCAATACACTAAAGCAGCACTTTAAGTACTATATATATATACTCCTTTACCTAGATAGAATAAGTTCGTAGTTAACTTCGTTAGTAATCCTATACCTATATTTTAGGATATAGTCCGACGAATAAGTATTCCCTTTATTAT